>NC_028637.1:26940500-26942941 GCF_001406875.1 Solanum pennellii | reverse complement strand
TATATATATATATATATATATATATATATATATATATATCAACAAATTGTCTAGCCAAAAATAATCTTGTAGGAATTGCTGGAATTTTTTTTTTTGATTGAAAAAAAATGGATAAGTCAATTATGGGTTGTTGTTATTCGATGTGGTCCCTAGGATGTAAATAATTTTTTTAGATACTTATTGAATAATGAATAAATAGGATGGATGAAAAGTGAAGTAATGTGGTCCCTAGGATGTCGATGCTACTGGTTTTGCAACCAGTGGCTCGAGTTAATATTTTTTTTTGTCTCGAATATTACCAATTTAATTATTAGTTATTGAATTAGAAAATTTAATGTAGGGATATTGTATTATATCGTTTTGTATTGTATTGAATACTAGTAGATTATATGGGAAGAAGGGTAATGGAGTGAGTAATTAATTATATTAATCGATTTTCTGGGGATAAGCATTAAAGGACGTGTAAATTTTTAATTTTTGCAAGAACTAGGAAGGTGATCACGTTCATGGACTAGAATAGGAAGAGGGAATTGTTAATATTAATTATATCAAGCCTAATAATTCTAATCATTGAATAAGGATTAGGCATAATCACTAAAAAAATGGAAAAAAAATCATTGGCAACCATAAAAGTCTCCACATAAATGGAAATCTGTGTAGTTCCCTTGTCATTTTATTTTATTTTTGTTTTTCATTTAAAAGTTACTCCTTGAAGTTTAATATATATATGGGTATAGCTAACCAAGTATGGTGGTATCGTGTTAAATGAATTCATTAGCTTCATGATATTTAGATGAGTTGAGGCTTAACTCTAGACTTGAAATTTAGCAAGCATGATAATTTTGGCATATAAACTATATCAAGATTTGGAGCTTATTAGATATATGAGTGGGTTTTAGAGTATATGATAAGACATATAAAAAATATAACGTCTAAAAACTCACTTACCTACAAATATTGCACAATTGGTAGATTGAGAACGTTCCGAAGCTTTGCAAAAAGGAAAGGAAAAATCTTGAAGATTGGTGAAACGAGTTCGGAATTTAAGGCATGTTAAGACTTTTTAGACATGTTGAAAGACGTTTTTCTAATTAAAGATTAAAAAGGAAAATAGACAAAGGGGTAAGGGCGAAAGATGGGGGTCTCGTATCAATGGTGTGAGGGACATTGGTACGAGTACCGGTGTTATAAAACGAAAAGTTACTACTATAGAATGCGGATTAAAATTTGAGAATTTCCAAAGCATATGAGCATTAGCTGATATATTGTTGACTTGATATTATTGTGTGATTTTGTATTCTTTATTACACCCGTATAGTTGTGATAAATGAGGTGGTTATGGATTATGTTGATATTGATTGAGTGAGATGCATCATCATCCCCTTATATTGAAATAATATTGTGTACATGCATTGACATGACATAGAGTATAAGTTGGTGTAACGACCTGTTTAGTCGATTCGAGCAGTAGGATTATTTTGATAAAAACTGACTGGGTCGACAGACCACGCGACGGACCGTCATGGTCACGACGGCCCGTGATGGATTCCGTCGTCCCATACTTGTGAATTTTCTTCTGCTACTTTTCTCGTTACCCTCGACGACAAGTAGGACGAACCGTCATAGGCACGACGGACCGTCGAGGGGCTTCGTTCCAAAACACTTAAACTCTGAAAATCTGGGTACTGAGATCGACTCTCTGAACTTCGCGACGGAACTGCAGGACGGACCGTCGTAGGTACGACGGACCGTCACAAACCCTTTACAGAATTTGAGTGTCTGAACTTTGTGACGGACCTGCAGGACGGACCGTCGTAGAGACGACGGACCGTCACAGGTTGCGTAACCTAACTGGGTCGGATTTCTGTTAAGTTTTTAAAGGGGTGTTTTGGACTATTCATGACAAACCTTATGAAATTAGTGGGGTGAGTTTAATAAATTATTTACTTGGAGGGTTAAAGGAGATAACCTTGGAATAAATAATGGGTTACTTTTATCATAATAAATTATATGATAATTAGGGTAAAAGAAAAGAATCTAGAGAAGAAAAAGAAAAAGACAGAGAGGGAGAACGAACGAGCGAGGGAGAGGAAGAACAAAGAGGAAAGCAAAAGGCATTGGGGAGATAGCTTGCTTGATCACGATTCTTCGGTGGAGGTAGGTTATGGTTTATGCTATGTGATAGTAAACTCTTAATAGCGATTGATATGTATTGGGTGGTATTGTAAAGTCTTCCATATACTTGATTGTGTGTTTGTATGATGTAATCGTATAACTGTGGTGTTTAGAATGATAAGACTGTTGAATTTGCAATCCTAAACCTCTTTGTTAAGATGATGCTTGACATAAAGAAAGCTTGATGAACTGAACTAATGAGATAGATGGATCGGAGTGTCACGTTCCGACACGTAGGAATAATGGATCGGAGTGTCACGTTCCGA
>NC_028637.1:26933566-26936331 GCF_001406875.1 Solanum pennellii | reverse complement strand
TATTGTGATGCATCTTATTCTGGTTTGGGTGCAGTGCTAATGCAGGAGAGAAGTGTACTTGCTTATGCTTCGAGACAATTAAAAGTGCATGAACGTAACTATCCAACTCATTATTTGGAGTTGGCTGCAGTAGTATTTGCATTATAGCAATGGAGACATTACCTATATGGGGTCAAGTGTGAAGTCTATACAGATCATCGTAGTTTACAGTACGTCTTTACTCAGAAAGATTTGAATTTGAGGCAGAGGAGGTGGATGGAACTACTGAAGGACTATGATATCACTATTTTGTATAACCCAGGAAAAGCTAATGTGGTGGCAGATGCCTTAACTAGAAAAGCAGGGAGCATGGGTAGCTTAGCCCACTTACAGATTTCAAGGCGCCCATTGGCTAGAGAGGTTCAGACTTTGGCTAATGACCTTATGAGGCTGGAAATACTAGAGAAAGGAGGACTTTTGGCCTGTGTGGAGGCAAGATCCTCATTTCTTGACAAGATTAAGGAGAAGCAGTTTACTGATGAGAAGATGAGCCGAATTCGAGATATTGTATTGCGAGGAGAGGCTAAAGAGGCAATAATTGATGAGGAAGGCGTTTTGAGGATTAAGGGAAGGGTATGTGTGCCCCGTGTTGATGATTTTGTTCACACTATTCTTACAGAGGCTCATAGTTCAAGGTACTCTATACATCCTGGTGCAACCAAAATGTATCGCGACCTAAAGCAACATTGTTGGTGGAGTAGAATGAAGCGCGACATTGTTGATTTTGTTGCCGAATGCGCGAATTGTCAGCAAGTAAAGTATGAACACCAGAGGCCTGGAGGAACACTTCAGAGAATGCCCATTCCTGAATGGAAGTGGGAAAGGATTGCAATGGATTTCGTGGTTGGTCTTCCCAAGACATTGGGTAAGTTTGATTCTATTTGGGTAATTGTTGACAGGTTAACTAAGTCTGCTCACTTCATTCCGGTCAAGATGACTTACAATGCAGAGAAGTTAGCCAAACTCTATATCTCGGAAATTGTTCGATTGCATGGAGTTCCACTCTCCATCATATCAGATAGAGGTACGCAGTTTACTTCTAAGTTTTGGAGAACATTACATGCTGAATTAGGTACTAGGCTGGATCTTAGTACTGCATTTCACCCTCAGACCGATGGTCAGTCTGAGCGAACGATTCAGGTGTTGGAGGATATGCTTCGTGCATGTGTGATAGAATTTGGTGGTCATTGGGATAAATTCTTACCCTTAGCAGAGTTTTCCTACAACGATAGCTATCACTCAAGTATTGGTATGGCTCTATTTGAGGCACTGTATGGGAGGAGATGTAGGTCTCCCATTGGTTGGTTTGATGCATTTGAGGTAAGACCTTGGGGTACCGATCTTTTGAGGGAATCGTTAGATAAGGTAAAATTCATTCAGGATAAGCTTCTAGCAGCTCAGAGCAGGCAGAAGGAATATGCAGATCGAAAGGTTAGGGACTTGAATTTTATGGAGGGTGAACAAGTCTTGCTGAAGGTTTCACCCATGAAAGGGGTGATGCGGTTTGGTAAGCGAGGTAAACTTAGTCCAAGGTATATTGGGCCATTTGAAGTTTTGAAGCGCGTGGGGGAGGTGGCTTATGAATTGGCATTGCCTCCAGGACTCTCAGGAGTGCACCCGGTATTTCATGTGTCGATGTTGAAAAAGTACCATGGGTATGGGAACTACATTATTCGTTGGGATTCAGTTCTTCATGATGAGAATTTGACTTATGAGGAGGAGCCGGTTGCTATTCTAGCTAGGGAAGTCCGCAAGTTGAGATCAAAGGAGATTGCATCTATCAAGGTTCAGTGGAAGAATAGGCCAGTCGAAGAGTCTACTTGGGAGAATGAGGCGGATATGCAAGAAAGATATCCCCACCTTTTTACAGATTCAGGTACTCTTTCTCGCTCTTGCTTTTCTTCCTATGATCGTTCGGGGACGAACGATGGGTAAATTGGTATCTATTGTAACGACCTGTTTAGTCGATTCGAGCAGTAGGATTATTTTGATAAAAATTGACTGGGTCGACGGACCACGCGACGGACCGTCATCGTCACGAAGGCCCGTGATGGATTCCGTCATCACATACTTGTGAATTTTCTTCTGCTACTTTTCTCATTACCCTCGACGACAAGTAGGACGAACCGTCATAGGCACGACGGACCGTCGAGGGGCTTCGTT
Organism: Solanum pennellii; assembly: GCF_001406875.1. Taxonomy (NCBI): domain Eukaryota; kingdom Viridiplantae; phylum Streptophyta; class Magnoliopsida; order Solanales; family Solanaceae; genus Solanum; species Solanum pennellii. The sequence goes on along the minus strand of NC_028637.1, from coordinate 26,934,129 downwards.
CCAAAACACTTAAACTCTGAAAATCTGGGTACTGAGATCGACTCTCTGAACTTCGCAACGGAACTGCAGGACGGACCGTCGTAGGTATGACCGACCGTCACAAACCCTTTACAGAATTTAAGTCTCTGAACTTTGTGACGGACCTGCAGGACGGACCGTCGTAGAGACGACGGACCATCACAGGTTGCGTAACCTAACTGGGTCGGATTTCAGTTAAAAGTTTTTAAAGGGGTGTTTTGGACTATTCATGACAAACCTTATGAAATTAGTGGGGTGAGTTTAATAAATTATTTACTTCGAGGGTTAAAGGAGATAACCTTGGAATAAATAATGGGTTACTTTTATCATAAAAAATTATATGATAATTAGGGTAAAAGAAAAGAATCTAGAGAAGAAAAAGAAAAAGACAGAGAGGGAGAACGAACGAGCGAGGGAGAGGAAGAACCAAGAGGAAAGTAAAAGGCATTGGGGAGATAGCTTGCTCGATCACGATTCTTCGGTGGAGGTAGGTTATGGTTTATGCTATGTGATAGTAAACTCTTAATAGCGATTGATATGTATTG
>NC_028637.1:26928137-26932722 GCF_001406875.1 Solanum pennellii | reverse complement strand
TATATATATATATATATATATATATATATACACTTATATAATTTAAAATTTTATTTTTCTTATATAAACTCCTGTCACTACTTCTTCGTTGTCGGTCAATGAGACATACAAGGTACACGTGGTTTTGTACTCATACTACACTTGTTGCACTCTTTGTGGTACAGATTCGATTTTGAGTGGGAGCACATCTCAAGGAGCAATTTGAGTCCGAGTTTGGTGTGTCTTGGAGTTGTGGTAAGCTGCTTGGCTGTTCCGTGGCTCACACCTCCCTCTATCTTTTACTTATTCTATTATTCAGTATTTAGAAAGGATATCACTTATGTTTGATTTGTCATTTTAGTTTCAGACTTGCATCGTATTTTAGAAGCTCTTGTATGTATGCCACAATTTCTTCGATAGTACTTTTTATCAGTTTTCCGTATTCGTACTTATAAGGAACTCAGTGTTGGAGTGATGACTAATTTGTTGTCTTTTCACACATTAGTTAGTTAAGTTTGTTAAAATATGTTGGTTGGCTTAAGTCTTGGTTGGGAACATAGGTGCCATCACGACTCGTGATTTTTGGGTCGTGACAATTTGGTATCACAACCCTAGGTTCATCGGTCCCACGAGTACAAGAGCAATGTCTAGTAGAGTCTTGCGGATTGGTATGAAGACGCCCATACCTATGTTCGAGAGGCTATAGGACATTTAGGAAATATTTTGTTCTTTCATTCACTATCGTGCACACTTGACCTTGTTGAAAATCTAATCTTGATATCTCATTCTCTCAGATGGTGAGAACTCGTACACCGCCAAGTGGTGGTCCGAATCCTATTCATGTGCCTGCTTTTTGGAACACTATCAGAGGTAGAGGAAGGGGACGAGGTCAAGGTCGGGGTAGGGTCCGTATTGCAGCACCTGTGGAAGGTCAAGTACAAATAGCTACCCAGGGTCGTAATAGGACCGTACCTCCTGATGTAGAGGTTGTTCATGGGGATGTGCAAGATCGTGTCGATGGGGATAGGCCAGCTCAGGCTCCACCTAGTATTATTCTCACCCCATCACTTCAAGATACCTTGGCTCTTATGTTAGGACTCCTAGATAGGATGGCTCAGGGAGGAGCTTTGCCTGTCACTTCTGATGGTTCACAGACCCGTGTTGGAGGTCAGACTCCAGATCAAATAGGTGCTCCTGATTCTAAGAATCCCAGATTCAGCCAGTTACTATTGTAGCTCCTCGTTTGGATAGTATGGAGTTTTCATATGTTGCATCACATTTGGCGAAAAGGCCTTCTATGACTATTGATGAGCAAAAGATGTTTGAGAGGTTCAGACTAATGAATCCTCCTACTTATACTAGTGAATTAACTGAGGATGCATATGAATTTATAGTTAGTTGTCATGAGAGATTGCATAATCTTGTATTAGTGGAGTCTCACGGAGTTTACTACACAACGTTCAGATGACTGGCTCTTCCAAGCAGTGGTGAAGGTATTATATTAGTAGTTTGCCAACTGGATCTTCTCCACTATCCTGGACTCAATTTAATCAGTTATTTCTATCAAAATTTGTTCCACACAGTTAGAGGGAGAGCAAGAGGACCGAGTTTGAGGGTTTGCAGCAAGGTAGTATGTCAATGGTAGAGTATGAGGGTAAATTTCATGCCTTGGCTAGGCATGCTTCGATTAAACTTCCCACAGAGGCTGAGAGAGTGAGGAGGTTTGTTAAGGGGCTGATTATTCTGATCCGTCTAGGAGTTTCTCAGGTTGCTGCTTCTGATGTTCCATTTTAGAAAGAGGTAGATGCTGCAAAGGAGTTGGAGATGATTCGGCGTGAGGGATTTGAGCAGCGTGAAGGCAAGAGGACTCGTTATTCAGGTGATTATGGTGGTTCTCCGCCTAGGAGTCGAGGTTACTTGGGAAGAGGTTGTCCCCCTCAGTCCAGCAGACCCATTCATACTTCTATACCAGCCTCTAAGCTTTGTTACACTGGGTATAGCTCTTCGAGCTTAGTGCATACTTCACAGGGTTCATCTTCTAGACCCGTAGTTTGTGGAGGGCATTCTAGTAATTCAGGTTCATCTCGTCAGCCTGCACCTCGTAGGGGTTGTTTGGAGTGTGGTGATATGGGACACTATGTGAGAGATTGTCCTAGGACCAGGCGTGATGGGTTACATCAGGGTTCTCAGGCTTCGTGTCACGACCCAAAACGAGTCGTTAGTGGCACCCACACTTAACCTACTAGGTGAGCGAACCAACAAATCTAAACCCCAACATTTACCAATAGTTTTCAACTATAAATAACAGAAATAATGCGGAAGATCCAAAACTTATTATTCCCAAAATCTGGGAGTCATCACATCAAGAACATCTATCCTCGAATTACCAAGTCTAAGAGTATTTAAGAAAACAAAATAAGTAAAAAGATGGTCCATGTCCGAACTTCAAAGACATCAAGACGTGAAGGAGAGAATCCAGTCCGATCTAGGAACAATAGCTCGCCCTGAGATCTGATGTGCTGGAGACTGGCTAGAGCTGGGGGCGAGTCGAAGTCGATGGTACACTTGCTGCACTCCACAAAATAACAAAGAATAAAAATACAAGTAGGGGTCAGTACAAGGAACACATACTGAGTAGGTATCATCGGCCAACTCAAAATAGAAATCAGTATATATTAAACAATAGTATAAAATGAACTACAATACTTAACAGGTAGCAAGCAATAAACACATGAACCATGGACAACAACACCATAATAGGTACACCCTCAATCACCACATCAAGTACACCTATGAGGACTCACGCCTCCACACCATACTCATTTGGGAAATAGGTTCTTTGAGTTTGAGTATATTAAGTTAATTCAAGATTCCTTTCCTTTAATGTTATTGTGTCGGAACGTGACACTCCGATCCCATAATACCGTGTCAGAACGTGACACTCCGATCCAATAATACCGTGTCGGAACGTGACACTCTGATCCAATAATACCGTGTCAGAACGTGACACTCCGATCCAGTTATCTCATCATTTTTATTTCATCAAGCCTTCTTTATTCAAGGCGTCATTTTTAATAGAGAGGATTCAAGATTAGAAATTCAACACTCTCATAATTTTAAGCCAACCACAAACCACAAAATCAAAAACATACAACCACACAATCAAGTACATAGTAGACTTTACAATATCATTCAATACATATCAATTGCTATTAAGATTTTATCTATCACATAGAAATAAACCATAACCTACCTCCACCGAAGAACCGAAATCAAGCAAGCTACCTCTCCAATGCCTTTGCTTTCCTGAATGCCTATGAACCTTTTCAATCTGAAGTCTAGGTCGCTTGCGTTCTTCGTTCGTTCACGCTCTTCTCCTCTTTTTCTTTTATTTTTCTTCTACAGATTCTTTTTACCCTAATTATCATATAATCAATTATAAAAATTGATAAAAGTAACCCACTATTAATTTTAAAGTTATCTCCTTTAACCACCAACTAAATAAATTATTACAATTACCCCACTTATTTCATAATTATAATTATGAATAGTCCAAAACACCCATTTAAAATTTTAGCGGAAGTCTGACCAAGTCGGGGTTACGCAGTTTGTGACGGTCCGTCGTATCTACGATGGTCCGTGCTGCAGGTCCGTCGTGAAGTTTAGAGAGTCAATCCCAGTACCCAGATTCCAAGAGTTGAAGTGTTTTGGAACGAAGACCCTCGACGGACCGTCGTGCCTATCACGGTTCGTCATACTTGCCGTCGAGGGTACTGAAGAGAGCAGCAGAAGGAATTGTGCAAGTATGGGACGACGGTATCCATGACGGTCCGTCGTGACCATGACGGTCCGTCGCGTGGTCCGTCAACCCAGTAAGTTTTATATCAAAAATAATTCTACTGCTCAAACCGAATAAATAGGTTGTTACAATAGATACCAATTTACCCATCGTTTGTTCTCAAACGATCACAGGAAGAAAAGTAAGGGCGAGAAAGAGTACCTGAATCTGTAAAAAGATGTGGATATCTTTCTTGCATATCAACCTCACTCTTCCAAGTGGACTCTTCAACTGGCCGATTCTTTCACTAAACCTTGATAGATGCAATCTCCTTTGATCTCAACTTGCGGACCTCTCTATATAGAATAGCAACAGGCTCCTCCTCATAAGACAAATTCTCATCAAGAAGAACTGAATCCCAACGAATAATGTAGTTTCCATCTCCATGATATTTTTTCAGCATAGACACATGAAATACCGGGTGCACTCCTGAGAGTCCTGGAGGCAATGCCAATTTATAAGCCACCTCCCCCACGCGCTTCAGAACTTCAAATGGACCAATATACCTCGGACTAAGCTTACCTCGCTTACCAAACCGCATCACCCCTTTCATTGGTGAAGCCTTCAGCAAGACTTGTTCACCCTCCATAAAATCCAAGTCCCTAACCTTTCGATCTTCATATTCTTTCTACCATCTTTGAGCTGCTAGAAGCTTCTCCTGAATGAATTTTACTTTATCTAACGACTCCCTCAAAAGATCGGTACCCTAAGGTCTCACCTCAAATGCATCAAACCAACCAATGGGAGACCTACATCTCCTCCCATACA
>NC_028637.1:26903573-26926249 GCF_001406875.1 Solanum pennellii | reverse complement strand
AACAAATCATCAATGCGAGGAATGGGATACTTGTTCTTAATAGTTACCTTATTCTGTTGCCTGTAATCTATGCACATCCAAAAACTTCCATCTTTCTTCTTCACAAATAAAACAGGAGCACCCCAAGGAGATGCACTCGGTCTAATAAAACCTTTACCTAACAATTCCAGAAGTTGGGCCTTCAACTCCCTTAACTCAGCTGGAGCCATTCTATAAGGGGGAATGGAAATGGGGCGAGTACCCGGCTCCAGATCAATACAAAAATCAATATCCCTATCCTGTGGCATACCAGGAAGGTCTGCAGGAAACACATCCAGAAACTCGAGGACTATCGAAATAGACTCAATCGAAGGTACTTGGGAAGTATCATCCTTGAGATGTGCCAAGAAAGCTAAAAAAACCCTTACTAACCATTCTCTTAGCACGAATAAAAGAGATAATATGTGCTGGAGTGGAAATATAGTCACCCTCGCACACTAGCGGATCTGTCCCAGGCTTGGCCAATGTCACAGTTTTAGCATTAAAATCTAAGATTGCAAAATTTGGAGAAAGCCAAGTCATACCCAGAATTACATCAAAATCAACCATCTCTAGAATAATCAAATCTACATAAGTATTGCTCCCCACAAATGTCACAAGACAAGACCTATACACCTTCTCAACTATCACAGACTCACCCACAGGAGTAGAGACACTAATAGGCATGTCAAGCAAATCACAATGTAAATCAAGACCAGTAGCAAATGAGGAAGATACATATGAAAATGTGGATCAAGGATCAAATAATACAGAAGCCATGCAATCACAGACCAAAAGAGTACCTGTGATAACAGCATCAAATGTTTCTGCTTCAGGCCTCCCGGGGAAAGCATAACAATGGGCCCTATCAGTTGTCTGTCCATTGCCCCTACCATGTTGTGCTGCAGTAGTTCCAGCTTGCCCGCCACCCCGACTGATTTGGTGACCACCATTACCTTGGCCACCACGTCCTCCAGAATGGCGGCCTCTCCCACGACCACCTCTACCTCTAACTATTCGGGGTCTGTACCTCTATTTTGGACAATACTCCCTAATATATCCAGCCTCTCCACATCCATAACAATTCCTGTTGTCAAGCATAGGTCTTTGTGAAAAGGACGAAGTCTGGGGATAACCTCCAAACTCAGAAAAAGGCTGACTGGGCTGCGATGGACCCCCAGCTAAAGCCTGCAGGGAAGACTGAATAGGACGGTTTGGGTAACCTCCTAAACTCTGCCCTCTGGAGTAAGAACCACTAAACTCACCTCCCTTACGGAACTTCTTAGATGTTGACGCTATGGTGAAGTCGTCTGGCTTCACCCCCTCCACCTCTATCACAAAATCCACCACTTCCTGAAAGGATTTTGCTGCTGCAGCTACCTGTAAGGCTGGGATCTGCAAATCTGACCTCAATCCTTTCACAAAACGGCGAATCCTCTTTTGTGGACTGAAGCAAAGCTGTGTGGCATACCTAGATAGTGCACGAAATTTAGCCTCATAAGCAACAACAGACATCCTGCCTTGCTCTAGGCTCAGGAACTCATCTCTCCTCCTATCCCTCAAAGTCCGGGGTATATACGTCTCCATAAATAAGCTAGAGAATAATGTCCAAGTCATAGGTGGTGCCTGTGCTGGTTGAAACTCAACATACGACCGCCACCACATTTTGGCATCCCTCTGAAACTAATAGGTCACAAATTCAACACCGGATCGTTCTACTATGTCCATCTTATGTAGCAGCTCATGACAATCAACCAGAAAATCATAGGCATCTTCAGATTCAGCACCCTTGAATACTGGAGGTTTTAACTTTAAGAATTTAGTGAAAAGTTCATGCTGATCACTTGTCATTATGGACCCTGTAGTCAATCGAGGAAACGTGCCTACTTCCAATGAGGCATCCATGCGGGGAGCCACAGCGGCTGCATGTTGTACCCCCTGAACCTGAGGTGCTGGTGCAGAAAACACTGGAGGTGTCTGGCCCTGATCAGATAACCCGCTAAGATAAGTAAGAACCTGATTAATCATCTCTGGGGTAGGCTGGGGTGGTAATTCCTCATCTTGAACCTGCTCATTTTCCCCTTCTTCACCCTCTCTCACTACCTCATCAGTCGGTGGAGGAGTCACTGCCCTATTACTAGCTGGACCAGGTGTTTGTCCTCTACCTCTAGAGGGCGTCCTCCTGCGACCTCTACCACGGCCTCTTGCCACTGCTCCCCCTCGAGTTACAGCCCCAATGGTTGGCTCAGACGCACCCTGTCTTGCCGGTGTTGGTCTTGGCACAGTTGTTGCTCTAGTTCTAACCATCTGCGAAATAGAGTGAGGATGTCAGATACCAATTTGTATCACCTAGATACCAATTGAATCCAATTAATAGCACGAAAGAAAGAAAGAATGGAGTTTTCCTAAAGTCCTATAGCCTCTCAAAGAAAAGTAAGGGCTTCTCCCTACCGTTCCTCAAGAGTCTACTAGACTCGTTCTAGTGTGATGAGACCAACGAACCTAACGCTCTGATACCAAGTTTGTCACGACCCAAAACGAGTCGTGAGTGGCACCCACACTTAACCTAATAGGTGAGCGAACCAACAAATCTAAACCCCAACATTTACCAATAGTTTTCAACTATAAATAACAGAAATAATGCGGAAGATCCAAAACTTATTATTCCCAAAATCTGGAAGTCATCACATCAAGAACATCTATCCTCGAATTACCAAGTCTAAGAGTATTTAAGAAAACAAAATAAGTAAAAAGATGGTCCATGTCCGAACTTCAAAGACATCAAGACGTGAAGGAGAGAATCCAGTCCGAGCTAGGAATAATAGCTCACCCTGAGATCTGATGTGCTGGAGACTGGCTAGAGCTGGGGGCGAGTCGAAGTCGATGGTACACTTGCTGCACTCCAAAAAATAACAAAGAAGAAAAATACAAGTTGGGGTCAGTACAAGGAACACGTACTGAGTAGGTATCATCGGCCAACTCAAAATAGAAATCAGTATATATTAAACAATAGTATAAAATCAACTACAATACTTAACAGGTAGCAATCAATAAACACATGAACCATTGACAACAACACCATAATAGGTACACCCTCAATCACAACATCAAGCACACCTATGAGGACTGAGGCCTCCACACCATACTCATTTGGACAATAGGTTCTTTGAGTTTGAGTATATTAAGTTAATTCAAGATTCCTTTCCTTTAATGTTATAGTGTCGGAACGTGACACTCCGATCCCATAATACCGTGTCGGAATGTGACACTCCGATCCAATAATACCGTGTTGGAACGTGACACTCCGATCCAATAATACCGTGTCGGAACGTGACACTCCGATCCAGTTATCTCATCATTTTTATTTCATCAAGCCTTCTTTATTCAAGGCGTCATTTTTAATAGAGAGGATTCAAGATTAGAAATTCAACACTCTCATAATTTTAAGCCAACCACAAACCACACAATCAAAAACATACAACCACACAATCAAGTACATAGCAGACTTTACAATATCATTCAATACATATCAATTGCTATTTAGAGTTTATCTATCACATAGAAATAAACCATAACCTACCTCCACCGAAGAACCGAAATCAAGAAAGCTACCTCTCCAATGCCTTTGCTTTCCTCAATGCCTATGAACCTTTTCAATCTCAAGTCTAGGTCACTTGCATTCTTCGTTCGTTCACGCTCTTCTCCTCTTTTTCTTTTATTTTTCTTCTACATATTCTTTTTACCCTAATTATCATATAATCAATTATAAAAATTGATAAAAGTAACCCACTATTAATTTTATTGTTATCTCCTTTAACCACCAACTAAATAAATTATTACAATTACCCCACTAATTTCATAATTATAATTATGAATAGTCCAAAACACCCATTTAAAATTTTAGCGGATGTCTGACCAAGTCGGGGTTACGCTGTTTGTGACGGTCCGTCGTATCTACGACGGTCCGTGCTGCAGGTCCGTCGTGAAGTTCAGAGATTCAATCCCAGTACCCAGATTCCAAGAGTTGAAGTGTTTTGGAACGAAGACCCTCGACGGACCGTCGTGCCTATGACGGTTCGTCATACTTGCCGTCGAGGGTACTGAAGAGAGCAGCAGAAGGAATTGCGCAAGTATGGGACGACGGTATCCATGACGGTTCGTCGCGTGGTCCGTCGACCCAGTAAGTTTTATATCAAAAATAATTCTACTGCTCAAACCGACTAAATAGGTTGTTACACTTCGACTTTCAAGGCTGCACAACCTCCAGCTAGGGGTGGTGCACAGAGTGGTAGAGGTGGTTCTTACTCAGGTAGAGGTTGTTCATCTTCTGGTCGAGGTGGTGGTCGTGGAAATTCACAATATGAGGGAAGTCGTTTTCACTGTTATGGTTTTCTGGGTAGGACAGAGGCTGAGGCTTCAGATGCTGTTATCACAGGCATTATTCTGGTTTGTCATCGACCAACTACTGTATTTTTTGATCCAGACTCTACTTATTCTTATGTGTCCACATATTTTGCTCCTAGTCTAGATATATTATCTGAGTCTCTTGATTTGCCGATACATGTTTCTACTCTTGTCGGGGATTCTGTTGTTTTTGATTGGGTGTATCGATTATGTATTGTTACCTTGATGGGGTATGCCACTCATGTAGATTTAAAGGTATTATATATGATAGATTTTGATGTGATTCTTGGTATGGATTGGTTATCTTCTTACCACGCAATTATAAATCGCCATGCCAAGATAATCACTTTAGCTATGCCTGGAATTCCTATAGTAGAATGGAGAGTTCTCTTAGTCACCCTCCTAAGGGTTTTATATCATTTCTCAATGCTCGTCAGTTGGTATAGAGAGGATGTTTGGCTTACTTGGCACACATTCGAGATACTAATGTTGAGACTCCTATGCTTGAGTCTATTCTAGTGGTGAGTGAATTTTCAGAGGTAGTCCCTACCGATTTGCCAAGTCTTCTACAAGATTATGATATTGATTTTTGTATTTATGTGGAGTCGGGAACTCAGCCTATTTCAATTCCTCCTTATCATATGGCATCGTCTGAATTTAAAGAGTGGAAGGAGCATTTGAAGGATTTGTTGAGCAAAGGTTTTATTTGACCGAGTGTATCTCCTTGGGGTGCTCCAGTTTTATTTGTGAAGAAGAAAGATGGATCAATGCGTATGTGTATTGACTATCGACAGTTAAACAAGGTAACCATAAAAAAAAGTACCCGATACCTCGTATTGATAACTTATTTGATTAGTTGCAGGGTGCTTCAGTTTTCTCAAAGATTGATTAAAGATCTGGCTATCATCAGCTGATGGTTAGGGCGGAGGATATCCCTAAGACAGATTTTAAAACACGTTATGGCCATTACGAGTTTTTGGTGATGTTTTTGGATTGACTAATTGATACGCTCAAACTTGCTTCTCAAATAAGAAGTAAAGCGGTCGTGTCAAGTAAATAACCCAACTAGTGAGGTTGGGATCGTTCCCACGAGGAAAATAGTTTAGACTTAACTTCAATCTATTATTACTATTGTTCAGTCAATTAATTCCTTCAAAAGCAAATATGATAAAAGGTGGGTTTTTTTTATTTGTAAATAAATGAAAATAACTAGCGAAATTAAAAGAGACAACTAACAGCTACAAATGTTGGAGTTTAATCAATTAATAAAGGTAACTAGGGTTTACGTGTTCCCCACAGATTCATAACTTGATAATTCTAACGATAACAATTCTTTCCTAGTATCTTGCATGCAAAGTGATAAGTTATGTATTTCTAAATCCTTGGTCCGGCATCTAGAAAATTTTACTACGCACCTTGGTCCGGCTACGTGTGTGCTATACTAACCCTTACCTTTACCTCATATTAAGCATCATATTCGATATTTGACTATGTTATTACCTCGTACCAATCGATACTATCCTATAAGATAGTATACACTAAATCTATGTTGATAATTCCTTTCCTATTATCTACCTCCTTGGTCCGGCAAGTAGCATCAAGGCGAGTTCTAACGTTGGCCATCCGTTAAAAAGACTTCTACGCTAAAGAATTATCAATACATGCAAGACACTATTCTAGAATTGTTATTTTAGTTAGGTTTTACCTCATTATTCGCATATGGTTCCCACAACCCTAGTTATGGAATTTTGTTTCTCATATTCATAGTCACAATATTCAAATATATGATATAAGAATTCATGCACTTACTTCAATGAGAAAGAGTAAAATCCAGAAGTTCACGTGATTAATCAACCAAAATCACCAACAATCAATTGCTAAAATTAATTGAAGATTAAAGATTCTTCAAAAGTGTAATAGTAATCACCAAAAGTCTAACAAAGAGTCTAAAAATATTCAAAAGTCTAACAAATAATCCAAAGTCTAACCTCAAAAACGAGGTTTTTCGAACTATTTATAAAAAATAAAAACCTAATTAAATAAGGACTCTATTTGCTGGAAATCTGTCAAAACGCGGCTGGGTCGACGGACCTACCGATGGATCGTCATGGTCATGATGGACCGTCATGGACCACGTCGTCCCATACTTGTGCAATTTCTTCTGCTGCTCTCTTCATTACCCTCGACGGCAGGTATGACGGATCGTAATAGGCACAATGGTCCGTCGGAGTTCTCCGTTCCAAAACACTTGAACTCTTGGAATTAGGGTACTGGGACTACTTCTCTGAACTACATGACGAACCAGCAGGACGGACCGTCATGGCTACGACGGTCCGTCACGCACTCCGTAACCCCATACTTGGTCAGACTTCCCCATCTTCCTTCAGCACCTGCACTACGATGCCACCTACGGACCATCACGGGCACGACGAACCATCACAAGCTCCGTAGGTCGAACTTTACTGTATTTCTCGCTCAAAAACCTCGGCATTCATCTTTTAGATAGATTTCCTGCAAATAAAGAGAAACTTACATAAAAATTAGCACAAAAAGTCTTTTGGACACACTAAACTTAATGAAAAAGTATTAATAATATCGTGAAACAACGGTATATCAACACCCTCAACTTAAATTCATTGTTTGTCCTCAAGTGACGCACTATGACTCAACACAAAATTTTTGTACAATAGTATCCATGTTTTATCCTTCGCAATCATTTGGATATCAATCCCGATCAATCTCATCATATTTATGCATGCTATCACTATTAGGCTTGAATTATGTGGAACCAGACCATGACACAGACTCACTATGCACTAACACCTATCCTATTCAATTTCTCACCGAGGTGCTAATATTTCCGGTATTGCAACTAGTGTCCTCACTTCAAAACAAAATTCTCATTTTTCACACAATGATTCCAGTTTGAGTATAAGGATTACTTTTCAACACTCACTCTCAGAACAAATTCAAACTCATTCATACATATTTCCATAAGCTTGCCCTTATTATCATTGCTTGAAGTGCGCTATACAACTCTTAGGATCACGATAGGACTTTCTTAGCTTCTAACTTAGGCTCAGGGTCAGGTAGGGTATATTTAGGTATACTTTAGTGACTTTTTGCCATCCTTGACATATCGGCTAAACATACCATTTTTTATCATTTTATTTTGCCCAGTTTCTCATATTCTTTCACCTTGCTATTTTCCCTTTTTTCTTCATTTGTGTAAGTGACTCTCTTCTTTTCTTTCTTGTATTTCTTGTACATTTTTTTTCTATACTTTTCTTTCAACTAATTCTTGAGTCACTTTACTTTTGTTCTTTCTCTCTCTTTGTTCTTTCAACTCCACTTTCCAGAGCATTCCTCATAATAGCCACCCTCAACTCATGGCTTTGCCATGAGTCAAAGTGCACAATACCCAAAGTTGGGTCAGAGCCATAAAAAGGGTTTTTCACTGCATTAGCCACCCTCAACTTATGCTTTTGGCATAAGCTGAGGTGCACATGTCCAAGGAGGGAACCGGGCCAACACATTATTCTCACAAAAGATCAGTTAGGGTGAAAAAGAAAGGTCTAGTTTAAGCTCAAATCATTTGGATCAAAGAAGGAAAAAAATCATTTGGTTATCTTTTATTTAGGCTAAAAATGGGTTATATTGAATAAGGGCCTATAATCCTATCCTAATTGCTTATTACAACTTACTTTTAGCAGGACTAACCAGGCAAGTTCTAGCTTAGTACAAATAGTGGACTATTCAAGTCTTCCTCACACTCACTTGACATCTCATTACTCTACCTGATTATCAGACACCTAGTTTAAATTTTAGACTTAGGGTCATGCAGTGGTGTACCTCTATGACATGCTTAGAGCCACACATTTATCAATTACTATGCCTAGTCATGCATCATTTTCCATTTTCTCATGATATCATTTTAGCCATCATGCTTCAGAATTAAACTATGTACACAAGATATAGACATGCCGGTTCAACAGAAAAAGTAATCAGTCTCTTGGGGAAAAAGAACACAGGCAAGAAAACCCCAAAAGAGGATAGTGAATTGGGCTACTCAGACTTCACCCTAGCACTCACTTTCCATTTACCCCACCCCCAACAAAAAGACATGCAATTGTCCCCAATGCATAAAAATTTGAAATACTAGAGTGGTAGGTGAAGCAAACCTGGGGCGCAAGCGCCGACGATCAACAAGCTGGTGGGTCCAGCTCCCCGGAACCCATTACCTCTGTAATATGGACACCCTCAGTAGTGTCCTCAGCATCAACAACACTATCAGAAGTGCCTCCCGCTATCTCCACATTTCTGGAGCTAGACGCCCCAGCACCTAACTCTCCTACTCTCATCTGACGCGCCTGCTCATCAGCAAGCGAGGCTCTCCTCGCATCCTCCATCTCATGGCGCTCCTTCTTTCGTGCTCGAGAATCATCCTCCTCTCAACCCCTACGCCTCTTGGCATGCTCTCATGGGAGGTTGTGGAATCTCAGAAGTGGCGAATAGGGCCGCCATCACAGTGTCTTCAACAGACTCTGTAGAAGGGGCCTCAGACTCAGGCAACCTAGCCTCTAAGATCATGTCGATGTGTGTGCGAAGACTGTCGACCGCAGCCTGAAGGATCGACACATCCACCTAAGAGGCTGGTCGGGCTAACACCCACAACTCAAAAGCGTCCAAGCGCTGATGAACCTCAGCGATCTTCCGCTCTGTGTGCTGGGCCATTCTCCGCTCCAAGCGCTCTTCTGCCTCAGCAATAGACCTCTGCATCCAAGGCTGGATGTGATGCATAAGTGTAGACATTTGTGCCTCTAATTTATGGACCCTAACAAGCAGGACAAGAGCGGGGAAAGGGGCTGAATGAGAGGAGATCGGGGCAATGCTACTACCCGGGATAGACTCGACCGGGGTAGTGTTAGTGGAAGCCGCCTGCGTAGCCGTGCGGGCCTATGCTACCGTATCAGCCAGATTGTCACCAAGTGGAGGCAACTCTGGACGCGGCTCTCTGCGTGGATCCAACTCATTGGCCTCATCCCTGATGAGGCCGATATTAACACTGCCCTGCGGGGTCTTGAGATGATCAACATGCCATATAGGCATACCTGCGGACCTGCATAGAGAAAATATCATGCACGGGAAAGGGTAGGTAGTTGTGAACTTAAAAGACCTCTCCTGCATGACTGCCTGTTGAAGCCAAGCAAAATCAACCTCAAACCAGGCTATCATCGCCGCCATCAATACTGCTCGATCCCATGTTACTATATTATCAGCGGCTTTGGGGGAAAGGCAGTGGCGGATAATCAATCACAAAAACTTTGTCGTGAATTTCAGGTTGGCCTTCTTGATGGCTTCCTTTGGCTCGGTCACCCAGTCAGCACCCTCTCAATCAACAGAAAAATGCAGGTCCATCCACCACTTGGTGGTCTCTCTCAGCGATTGCTCACGCAGGTTTTGGCCATCTTTGACAATCTGCCATCGGTAGTCAAACTCGGCGGTGAGAGGGGTCCGGTTGGCATCAACATTCTCACCGTATATATACCGGCGGATGGCAGGCAGGGAGATATCAACCTGAATGCCACGTACTCGGATTTGCTCCAGTGAGGTCTGTTTGGCGGGGGCAGCCCGCCTATCAATCTATGATCTGAGAGTTGCTACGTATGAGGCGTAGAACTCTCAGATCAACTCTTCACTATAACGTCCCAGCGGACGCGCTGTCCAATCAAGTCGATGTCTGGTGAAGAGATTGTGGATCTCTGGCATCGTCATGAGACTTCCCGTAAGGACCCGCCGCTCCAATGTAAGTGTCCGAGTCATGACTCCTTTGTCATTCAAGAACTTTGCATCAGAATAGACTTGATACTGCTCGTCGACACACCACCGGTTGGGCTGGTCGGTAACCGGGGTAAGAGCAAGAGTTGGTGAACCGGGTATGAATTTTGAACTGTTGACCTCATCAGACGAGGCAAACTCTGCAACGGTGATGGGTGCGGGAACCCCAGCAGATCCGGAGGCTTCCTTCGACCACAAAACTCCTAAGGATCAAGACGCTCCTTCTTCATTAGTAGCTGACCAACAATGTGTGCCGGTCAGTGTGCGCTCCTCATCAGACTGGGAGGCAGCGACAACGCCGGAAGCGACCTTTTTGGGTGTGGCTCAGTCAGCACATGCAGCTCGGGATGGGGTGGAATTTCCTGGGGGCACGTACTCAGGGTCACGCTCATCATCAGAGCCAATGACCAGGCGGGCAGACGGGGCGACAGACTTTGATCGCCCGCGTGCGTAGACTCGATCTTGTTTTGGTGCCATAATAGATAGTACCAGTAAAAAGTCAATATAAGTACTAAAAGGAGCAGACAAGACTAGCAAAACCACAAAAAATAAATAAAAGAGTTAAGATGTATGACATTTCTATAGTAACAGTGAAACACGACGGGCCAGGTGACGGCTCGTCATGAGTATGACGGACCGTCATGGGGTCCGTCGTGTCTTACTATAGACTTTGTTTATATGGAGAACCCTGAAGGAGAGACGCTGACAAGTAAGATGGTATATGCAGGATGGACCATCACAGGTACGACAGTCCGTCGTAGGTGTCCGTCGGAGGACAGTTGAAAAAAATATGGAGACCCTTAAGAGAGGGGTCTCTTACCATCATAACGGTTATGCAGGACAGACCGTCGTGGTTATGACGGTCCGTCGTTGTTGTCCGTTTGACGACACTCAGAAAAATAGAGAGAAACCCTTAGGAACAGGGTATCTGACAACCAGAACGGTTGTGCAAGACGGACCGTCATGGGAATGGCGGTCCGTCGCATGTGTTCGTCTGAGGACACTTAGAAAAAGTGAGAGACCCTTAGGAATATGGTCTCTGACAACCAGAACGGTTGTGCAGGATGGACCATCGTGGGAATGACGGTCCGTCACATGTGTCCGTTGAAGGACACTTAGAAAAAATGAGAGACCCTTAGAATAGGGTCTCTGACAACCAGAACGGTTGTGCAGAACGGACCATCGTGGGAACGACCGTCCGTCGCATGTGGCCGTTGGTGGACACTTGGAAAAAAATTGGACAGTGGGGTGTTAGGGCTGTTGGAACGGACCCAATGACGGTCCGTCGTGGGTACGACGGTCCGTCATCGGGATCTCGTTCTGTAACTCAGTGACAGAACTGAGGATGCCCCATTCATCTCCTATGACTCAAATCGAATTGTTAGTGTTTTAACCTACATTTGTCTAACCCAAATACCTAGTAAACTAGCAATGCTAAAACACCTATTTCTTGAGTTTTAACACGGCCATTCGAGGATTTTCAACCTAGGTCAGACAGAATTTTATTAAAGAATGAACATATCAAGAAGAAATAGGCTAATACTAATTGATAAACAAAAATGCAATATAAATGAGTAGAAATTAGAGACACATACCTGAGAATTTGAGAAAAACAAGAGAGAAAGGTACTTGGTGATCAAGTAGAGACCCACAGCAGCAGCTCCGACTACTAGATGATGAATTTTAGGAATTTGGGGAAAATGATCGGTTGTAAGAGAGAGGGGTTATGATCTTTCGAAGTTGAATAGGGAGGGAAATGGGAGAAAGAGTGAAGGAATGGGGTGAAATGAAGGGGTGGGGGTTTTAAATGTTGAATTTTAAAAAAACCCAGTCGGGTTGGGTCGGGTACGCTTCATTAATGACGCGATGATTCCCCGACGACGGTCCGTCTCAGTTGTGACGGTTTGTCGGTAGTTCCGTCGCGTGTGCCCTAGTTTGAAAATAATAGAAAGATGTACCTGGCACGATGGATTCATGCGACGGTCCGTAACATGCACAACGGTCCGTCGATGTATCCGTCAGTGACTGCTGCAGAGTGATTTTCTACAGAATTTCCTGGTGCTGTGCCTGCAAATTTAAAAACCATTAGTAGAAAATGCTACCATTACTAGAAAGAAAAACTATAAGTATTGGGTTGCCTCCCAACAAGCGCCTGATTTACGTCGCGGCACGACTGAGGACACTTGATTACTCAGCCTTTATCATGGTATGCCTCTATCACTACATTCACCGATGCAGTATGCCCAAAATAGAGTTTAATTCGTTCTCTATTCAGTTTAAACAGCACTCCCTCCTTGGTTTTTAACTCAACTGCTCCATGAGGGAATACTTAGGTAATCAAGTAAGGGCCAGTCCGTTTGGAATTGAGCTTGACCGGAAGCCAATGCAACCTTGAATTGTCTAACAACACCAAATCCCCAACCATAAACTCTCGTTTTTGACTTTTTAGGTCATTATCCTTCTTCATCTTTTCTTTGTGGGATATAGCAGATACCGATTGGAGCTCACCACTCTGCCTCGTGGACCTACAAATGTTGAAGGTCGCTTCTTCATTGTTCAACCGGAATTTCATCTGCCCCTTTTCCATATCAACTAAGGCTCTACCCGTAGAAAGGAATGGCCTTCCTAGAATAATAGGCACTTCAAAATCGACTTCACAATCAAGAATAACAAAATCTACCGGAAATATGAACGACTCCACTTTTACTAGCACATCGTGGAGTATCCCTATAGGCCTTTTCATTGTTCGATCAGCCATTAGTAGCCGCATCGCAGTGGGCTTTGAGTCACCCAAACCCAACTTTAGTATAAATCGAGAGGGGCATGAGATTTATGCTTGCCCCAAGATCACATAATTCTTTCGCAAAATGTAATGACCTGACTGTACAAGGAATAGTGAAAACACCCGGATCTTCTTTCTTTTGTGCGAGAGATCTTGTAGCAATAGCACTACAATGTTGCCTTCGATCATCATCCTCGAAAGTGACCGATCTTTTCTTTGTAACCACATCTTTCATAAACTTGGCATTACCGGGCCTTTGTTCTAGAGTTTCTATCAAAGGGACATTGATAGAAAGCTGCTTCAGCATTGTTATAAAACGCTGATATTTACCATCATCCATGTTTTTCACTAATCTCTGAGGAAAGAGTGGTGGTGGTCTAGGCATAGGAATTACCTTTATGGGGACTTTTGCATCTTTTCCAGTGCTATCTTCTGCTTCACCACTACCCTCTACCACCTTATCATTATCCTTTCTAACCTTTTCCTCATTAGAAGGCATAGGTGGGTCAATGGTTTGCTTACCACCCCGAGTAGTGATTGCCATACAATGTGCATCATTTTTCAGATTTTGGACAGTGTTGCTAGGAAGAGTGCCCGGTTTCCATGTGTTCACACTCACAGATAATTGGGCCATTTGCAACTCGATCTGCTTAATCGATATTGCATGTGTATTGACTTTTTGCCAAATACCCGCTAAATCACTCCTTAACTCTTTAATGTGCTCATCACTAGAATCGAACCTCCTCATCATTTTGTGCAACATATCCTCAACTTGTGTCATACTATCTCCACCATCCCTAGGAGTAACATCACGATTTTGAGGAGGAACATAGGGCCCATTCCTATCATTTATGTTACCGTAGTTACCCCTGTTGAAGTTGTTATCGCGTTTGTAGTTTCCATCTCGGGCATAATGACCCTCACGGTTATAGTTATCATAGTTTCGACCTTTGTTCCCTTGACCTTGGTGCCAATTCTCCTGATTAGAGCCTTGGGAACTTGGTCGGAAAACCCCGGTCTGCTCATTTACCTCATAGGAATCCTCCTCATAATAGCATTAATCATTAGGTGGTGTTGGTTCAGACAAGTAGTGACTGCATTTATCTTTTCTGCACCCCAGTGACATGTTTTAGTACCAACCGAAGCTCAGTTCTCAGTTGAGCCATTTCTTCACGAATCTCATGTGTGGCTAGGTTGTGAGTGGACTGCACTACGAAGGTATTTGTCCCGGTATCTGACTTCCTAGTACTCGAAACTTTATTATTCAGGGAGATTTTCTCTAATTTTTCAGCAATCTCAGCATAAGGACACTCCCCATAAGATCCACCTTCTATAGTGTCCAACACCGCTTTATTATTATCAATTGTCTCCGATAGAAGTATTCCTTCAGTGACTCATAATCTATACGGTGATTTGGGACACTTCTCAAGCACGAGGTGAATCTATCCCAAGAACTACTAACTGACTCTTCTGGTAGTGCCATAAAGTTGTTCACTCTGTCTTTGTGGTTTAGTTTCTTGGAGACCGGGTAGTAGCGTGCTAAGAAAACATCCCTTAGTTGGTTCCAAGTGAAAATTGAGTTGTACGGGAGCTCAGTGAACCATATAGCAGCATCTCCCGTCAATGAGAGAGGAAACACTCTGAGCCCTATTACATCCAAGTCCAAGTCAGGCCTCCCTACACTACTTTTACACACTGCCCTAACCTTAGCTATATGAGCATGTGGATCCTCAGAAGGTAGCCCTAAAAACATACCTCTGGCAGTGAGCATTTGCATCAGGCTACTAGTTACCACAAAGGTGTGGCCTGGTGGTAGAGGGGGCAAGACAAGTGTCCCATCGGAGTCTGCTATATTGTCATAACCTCTGTAGTATTCTTGGGGTCGTGGAGCGGGATTTTGTCCCCTCTGTTGGTGTTCACCCGGAGCATCGGGTAACAACTGACCATGAACATCAACCGGAGCTGGGATGTTTTGGTTTGGATCATCATCATTGATTCCCAAGTTTCGATTCATGTTGCGTAGTGTACGCTCTAATTCGTGATCGTAGGGAAACAAGGGTTCTCTTCCTCTCCGTGTATTTTGCATACAAGGAAGATGGTTCTGCAAGAATCAAAAACAATAAAGCAAAGTAAAATAAAAAAAATATCGACTAAACTATAGTAATAAGTTTAAGTTAATCTAAAAGCTACTTTCCCTGGCAGCGCCGCCAAAATTTGATACGCTCAAACTTACTTCTCAAATAAGAAGTAAATCGGTCGTGTCAAGTAAATAACCCAACTAGTGAGGTTGGGATTGTTCCTACGAGGAAACTAGTTTAGACTTAACTTCAATCTATTATTACTATTGTTCAGTCAATTACTTCCTTGGAAAGCAAATATGATAAAAGGAAGGTTTTTTATTTCTAAATAAATATAAATAACTAGCAAAATCAAAAGATACAACTAACGGCTTAAAATGTTGGAATTTAATCAATTAATAAAGGTAACTAGGGTTTACTTGTCCCCCACAGGTTCATAACTTGATAATTCTAACTAAAACAATTCTTTCCTAGTATCTTGCATGCAAAGTCATAAGTTATGTATTTCTAAATCCTTGGTCCGGCATCTAGAAAATTTCACTCAGCACCTTGGTCCGGCTACTTCTGTTGCTATACTAACCCTTTCCTTTACCTCATATTAAGTACCATATTCGATATTTGACTAAGTTATTGCCTCGTACCACTCAATACTAGCCTATTAGATAGTATACACTAAATGTATGTTGATAATTTTATTCCTATTATCTACCTCCTTGGTCCGTAAAGTAGCATTAAGGCGAGTTCTAACGTTGGCCATCCGTTAAAAAGACTTCTAAGCGAAAGAATTATCAATACATGCAAGACACTATTCTAGAACTGTTATTTTAGTTAGGTTTTACCTCATTATTCGCCTATGGTTCCCATAACCCTAGTTATGGAATTAGTTCCCATATTCATAATCACAATATTCAAATATATGATATAAGAATTCATGCACTTACTTCAATGAGAAAGAGTAAAATCCAGAAGTTCACTTGATTAATCAACAAAAATCACCAACAATCAATTACTAAAATTAATTGAAGATTAAAGATTCTTCAAAAGTGTAATAGTAATCACCAAAAGTCTAACAAAGAGTCTAATAACATTCAAGAGTCTAACCAAATAATCCAAAGTCTAACCTCAAAAACGAGGTTTTTTGAACTATTCATAAAAAATAAAAACCTAATTAAATAAGGACTCCATTTGCTGGAAATCTGTCAAAACGCGGCTGGGTCGACGGACCTCGCGACGGATCGTCGTGGCCACGACGGACCGTCATGGACTCCGTCGTCCCATACTTGTGCAATTTCTTCTGCTGCTCTCTTCATTACCCTCGACGACAGGTATGACGGATCGTCATAGGCACAACGGTCCGTCGGGGGTCTCTATTCCAAAACACTTGAACTCTTGGAATGTGGGTACTGGGACTACTTCTCTGAACTTCATGACGAACCAGCAGGACAGACCATCATGGCTACGATGGTCCGTCACGCACGCCTTAACCCCACACTTGGTTAGACTTCCCCATCTTCCTTCAACAGCTGCACTACGATGCCACCTACGGACCGTCACGGGCACGACGCACCATCACAAGCTCCGTAGGTGGTACTTTTCTGTATTTCTCGCTCAAAAACCTCCGCATTCATCTTTTAGATAGATTTCCTGCAAATAAAGAGAAACTAACATAAAAATTAGCTCAAAAAGGCTTTTGGACACACTAAATTTAAGGAAAAAGTATTAATAATACCGTGAAACCACGGTATATCAATAATGCCTCTGCAACTTTTATGGACATGATGAATATAGTGTTCACACCGTATTTGGATTCCTTTCTTATTGTATTCATTGATGATATATTGATATACTCACGCACTAAAGAGGTACATGATCATCATTTGAGGATTGTGCTTGGGATTCCATAGGAGAAAAAGATTTATGCAAAGTTTTCAAAGTGTGAGTTTTGGCTTAGTTCAGTAGCATTATTGCGACATGTAGTGTCCAAAGAGGGTATCATGGTGTATCCAAAGAAGATTGAGGCGGTTAGAGATTGGGTCAAACCTTCTTCAGTTACTGAGATTCGGAGTTTCTTAGGCCCTACAGTTTATTATCGATGATTCGTTGAGGGTTTCTCATCCTTTGCATCTCCATTAACTAGATTGACACAGAAGGAGGCGACTTTTCATTGGTCCAATAAGTGTGAGGTTAGTTTCCAAAAGCTCAAGACTTTGTTGACTACTGCTCCAATTTTGACCATACTCGTGGAGGGAGAGGGTTTTGTTGTATATTGTGATGCTTTTGGGATTGGTCTTGGTTATGTATTAATGCAGAAGGGAGAAGTGATAGCTTATGCTTTGAGACAGTTGAAGGTTCATGAGAAGAACTATCGTATTCATGATTTAGAGTTGGCGGCTATTGTGTTTGCATTGAAAATTTTGAGGCATTATCTTTATGGTGTGCATTGTGAGGTGTTCACGGATCATCGTAGCCTCTAATATATATTCAATCATAGGGATATGAATTTGAGGCAGCGGAGATGGTTGGAGTTACTCAAGGACTCCGACATGTCATCCATGCAAGGTAAATGTTGTAGCAGATGCCTTGAGTCGAGAGGCGGTAAGTATGGGTAGTCTAGCCATGTTACAGGTTGACGAGTGTCCTTTAGCTAGGGATGTCCAATCCTTGGCTAATAGCTTTGTGAGACTTGATATTTTAGAACCTCGTAGGGTGTTGGCTTATATGGAGGCTAGGTCATCCTTGCTGGAACAGATTCGGGCTCAACAATTTGATGATGGTGATTTATGTAAGATTAGAGACAATGTGTTAAAAGGAGAAGCCAAGGCTGCAATTCTTGATGTGAGGGAGTTTTGAGGATTAAAGGCGTATATGTGTTCCTCGTACAGGTGATTTGACTAGATTGATCATGGAGGAGGCCCATAGTTTGAGGTACCCTATTCATCCAGGGGCTACTAAGATGTATCGTTACTTTAAACAACATTATTGGTGATGTCGTATGAAGAGGGACATAGTTGATTTTGTATCTCGGTGTTTGAATTGTCAGCAAGTGAAGTATGAACACCAAAAGCCTGGAGGTATGACTCAAAGGATGCCCATACCTTAATGAAAATGAGAGCGCATTGCTATGGACTTTCTGGTAGGGTTGCCACGTACCTTGTGTAAGTTTGATGCTATATGGGTCATCATGGATCGACTGGCTAAGTCTGCACACTTTGTACAAGTTCAGACTACCTATAACTTAGAGAAGTTAGCCAATATCTATATTCGAGAAATAGTTCGTTTGTATGGGGTTCCTATATCTATTATTTCATATCGTGGCACCCAATTTACATCCCATTTCTGGCGGTCTATGCAGAAAGAATTGGGCACTTGGGTGGATCTCAGCACAGCCTTTCACCCTCAGACTGATGGTAAGTCTGAGCGGACTATTCAGGTTTTTGAGGACATGTTGCGAACTTGCGTGATTGATTTTTGTGGTCACTGCGATCAATTCTTGCCATTCGAGGAGTTTTCTTAAAATAATAGTTATCATTCGAGCATTGAGATTGCACTATTTGAGGCTTTGTATGGTAGGATATGTTGATCTCCAATTGGTTGGTTCGACGCATTTGAGGTTAGATCGTGGGGTATAGATTTGTTGAGGGAGTCCTTGGACAAGATCAAGGTGATCCAAGATAGACTTCTCATGTCTCATAGTAGGCAAAGGAGTTATCCAAATAGTAAGGTTCTTGATTTGGAGTTTATGGTTGGAAAGAGGGTTCTATTGAATGTTTCACCCATGAAGTGTGTGACGAGATTTGGAGAGAAGGGCAAGTTGAGCCCAAGGTATATTGGTCTTTTTGAGATTGTGGAGCGTATTGGTGAGGTGGCGTATCAGTTGGCTTTGCCACCTAGTTTGTCAGGTATCCATCTTGTATTTCATATATTTAATGCTAAAGAAGTATCATCAGGGTGGTACTCATGTGATTCAATGGGATTCAGTGTTACTTGGTCAAAATTTAACTTTTGAGGAGAAGTTGTTTTACCATTTTGGATAGGCAAGTTCGAAAGTTGAGGTCGAAAGAGATTGCTTCAATAAAGGTTCAATCGAAGCATCATCCCGTGGAGGAAGCTACATGGGAGACAAAGTCAGACATAAGGAGTAAATATCCTCGACTTTTTGAGCGTTCAGGTGAGTTCCTTTCTTTATCCGTTCGAGGACGAACTTTTGTATAAGTGGTAGTGATGTAATGACTCGCTAGGTAATTTTGAAAACTAGGACTATTTTGACTCTTTTTGAAAATTTAGAGGGGTATTTTTAAATTATTCAATAACTATGAATAGTAGAATTGAATAGTTAATGAGTCACATCACTAAATAATAGTTATCACTTGACCCATTAAGTGATTTAAGTTAGTGAGATTAGTTTATATGTTATTCTTAATTAACATTAGAAAGCAGAAAATAAAAAGGGTTAAAACTACCTAAGAGGCGATAATCAACCTACGGACAAGAAGACTTCATTCAGGTAAAGATTTTCAACTTTAGTTCTTTGTAATGGGATTTAAGGTACTGGGTGTTAAATCAATGTGTGTGTGAACGTAAGATCAACAAGGGAAGTTGCGCGAAATTTTCAATTTGGTGGTATTTTTATGTGGGAATTAATTGGGTAATGATTGCAAGTATTGGCGCAAGCATTATAGTGAATAGATAGTTCAATTAAGAGCTTAATTATATTGTAAATTTGATGATCTTAATACTAGTAGGAATTGCTGGAACTTTTTTTGGATTGGAAAAAATGGATAAGTCAATTTTGGGTTGTTTTTGTTCGATGTGGTCCCTGGGATGTAAATAATTTTTTTAGTTAGTAATTATGAATGAATAAAGAGGATGGATGAGAAGTGAAGTAAAGGGGAAAATTTACCTTTTTGATACTCATGTCGATGCTATTGGTTTTGCAATCAGTGGCTCGAGTTAAATATTTTTTTTATCTCGAATATTACCAATTTAATTATTAGTTATCATTAGAAAATTTAATATAGGGATATTGTATATATCGTGTTGTATTGTGTTGAATACTATTAGATTATATGGGAAGATGGGTAATGGAGTGAGTAATTAATTATATTGATCGATTTTCTGGGGATAAGCATTTAAGGATGTGTAAATTTTTAATGTTTGCAAAAACATAGAAGGTGATAACGTTCTTGGACTAGAATAGGAAGAGGGAATTGTTTATATTAATTATATCAAGCCTGATAATTGAATAATGATTACGCATAATCACTAAAAAAATGAAAAAAAAATCATTGGCAACCATATTTGTCTGCACATAAATGGAAATCTGTGTAGTTCCCTTGTAATTTATTTTATTTTATTTTATTTTAATTTTATATATAAAATTTACTCTTTGAAGTTTAGTATATATATGGGTATAGCTAACCAATTTTGGTGGTATAGTGTTAAATGAATTAATTAACTTCATGATATTTAGATGAGTTGAGGCTTAACTCTAGACTTGAAATTTAGTAAGTATGATAATTTTAGCATAAAAACTATATAAAGATTTTGAGCTTATTAGATATATGAGTGGGTTTTAGAGTCTATGATAAGACATATAATAAATTCAAGGTCTACAAACTCACTTACTTACAAATATTGCACAATTGGTAGATTGGGAATGTTTCAAAGCTTTGCGGAAAAAAAAAGGAAAAATCTTGAAAATTGGTCAAACGAGTTAGGCATTTAAGGTATGTTAAGACGTTTTAGACATGTTGAAGGATGTTTCCTTATTAAAGATTCAAAATAAAAATAGTAAAAGGGGTAAGGAAGAAAGATGGGGGTCTCGTATCAATGGTGTGACGGGCATGGTACGAGTACCAGTGTTATAAAACGGAAAGTTACTACTATAGAATGCGGATTGTAATTTGAGAATTTCCAAAGCATATTATGATTGTAATTTGGGCACGTGGAGACCATCCGTGCGGAAATTATTTGATATTATGATAGTGCGTTGAGATCGTCTGCACAGACACGTGGAGATCGTTCGTGTCGATATATGGACCTCGCGAGTCCCCCATGGGTCATGATCTCTCGATGTATTTCCGAGGAGTATCATGTACATATGGTTGAATGAGTACTGGGTATTCTGTGACAAATCATGACATGGTATCATATTGCATTGCATTTCATCACATCATTCATTCTTGATGATTATGTGTTTTATTTGGTGTTTGGAAAGTAGTTGATGTTTGATTACCTCTATTGATGAAACTTAAATAGTAAGTGTAATATGTATATACTTATATAATTTAAGAATTTATTTTTCTTATATAAACTCCCGTCACTACTTCTTCGTTGTCGGCCAATGAGACATACTGAGTACACGTGGTTTCGTACTCATACTATACTTGTTGCACTATTTTTGGTGCAGATTCGATTTCGAGCAGGAGCACATCTCGAGGAGCAGTTTGAGTCCAAGTTTGGAGTGTCTTGGAGTTGTAGTGAGTTGCTTGGCTGTTCTGTGGCCCACACCTCCCCCATCACGACTCGTGATTTTTGGTCGTGACAGTCTTTAACTCCTCGATCATGCATGATAGGTTCTTTTTGTGAAATTGTTTATCAATATAGTTTTTAGTTTATTATCATTGAGAGGATATTTTTTCTTTGAAAAAAAAGTTATAATTCTTTGTTATATGAATATAAGTAAGTCGAAGTCAAACAAATTATGGTTATCAAATAATCATACTATAATATACTAACATTAAAAATAGCAAAATATACCAAGTCAATTTAGTATGATAACGATATATATTTTTAGATGCCGAATACCAAATTACCATACCAATTTTTAAGATATTGTGTCATGCTTACCCCACTCATGGTTATCATCATATCATATATAGTGGGAAGAACTTAACTCCAAAGATGGTTTATTATTTTGCCCCTAAAATATTAATTAAATATTAATTTATTAAAAGTCTAATTTGCTGAAATTCTCAGCCATAATTCAATTCTCCAAAAACGTATAATTGCTGCTCAACAGTTCTTGATTACTCCATAGTTCTCGATCACTGTAACAGACCTTTTTTTCAACTCCATTGCATTAATTATAAGTTATTCCAAAAAAAAATTTGATATTGTACTGATCTATATAAATAACTCCAGCAACATGTGTCACGACCCAAATCCGAGCCGCGACTGGCACCCACAATTCCCCTCCTATGTGAGCGAACCAACCAATCTAACCCTTATCATTTTAACATATATCAACAGAAAATAACGCAGAAGACTTAAACTCATTAAATAAAACAAATCAACATCTTATTAATTCCCCAAAATCTGGAAGTCATCATCACAAGAACATCTATCCTCAAATTAATAAACTAAGAATGTCTAAGAACAAAAATTACTAAAAAGCTAGTCCATGCCGGAAGTTCAAGGCATCAAGACTCGAAGAAGAAGACCCAGTCCAAGCTAGAAGCGTTAGCTCACCCTGAAGATCCGGTGTGTCGAAGACTGGCTTGATTTACTGCTGAGTTGAAGTTGACGGAACGTTTGCTGCATTCCACAAATAACAA
>NC_028637.1:26900220-26900372 GCF_001406875.1 Solanum pennellii | reverse complement strand
TCGTAGTCCTTCAGTAATTCCATCCATCTCCTTTGCCTCAAGTTCAAATCTTTCTGAGTAAAGACATACTGTAGGCTACGATGGTCCGTATAGACCTCACACTTAACCCCATATAGATAGTGTCTCCATTGCTTTAATGCAAACACTACCGC
>NC_028637.1:26899739-26899960 GCF_001406875.1 Solanum pennellii | reverse complement strand
AATCCCTTGACGAATCGGCGGTAGTAGCTAGCTAACCCAACAAAATTCCTTATTTCTGAGACATTAGTAGGTCTTACCCAATTCTTTACCGTCTCAATCTTAGATGGATCCACCATCACTCCATCCTTAGAAACTACGTGCCCCAAGAAGGACACTGCATCTAGCCAAAACTCACACTTAGAGAACTTGGCGTAAAGCTTTTTCTCCCTCAACATTTCCAA
>NC_028637.1:26858115-26894364 GCF_001406875.1 Solanum pennellii | reverse complement strand
GGTCCGTCCTGCACCTCCGTCCTGACGGTCAGAGACTCGTTTCCCGTACCAATTTCTCAAGAGTTGAAGTGTTTTGCAACGGAAGCTTACGACGGCTCGTCGTGGATGTGACGGCACGTCCTGCAGGTCCGTCACCGATTACAGAGAGTCGATTTTCAGTACCCAATTTCAGAATTTCTAAGTATGCTGAAACGAGACCCTGCGACGGTCCGTCGTACCTGTGACGTTCCGTCGTGGGGTCCGTTTCCTCAGCCAATTTTCCAGAAATAAAATCTGCTGCTCAAAACGACTAAACAGGTCGTTACAACATGTCATTGTCACATTATTCTATTTATCTTTTCTTGCCACAATTAAATTAATCGATCATTACCAGGTTAAAAAAATTATTCTTCTTATCTATCAAAAGCTTCTCTTCTCCCTTGTACTGTTAATATATATGAATGTGAACTTCTAATATTTATTAGAGAAAATAATTATTTTGTTGTCCCTGTGTGATTGTCTTATTTTAATTTTGATCGTTAAGGTACCTCATTATTCATATATATCATTTCAATAATAAAACTTATTGATTTTACTTCTTCTACTAATAATGAATATCAATTGAAAGATATATTACTGCTATCAAGGGAAAATCTAATTTTGCAATACAAAACATTTTTATACAAAGAACAAAACTTTAACATAGACCAAGTTTATAAATTCTTTTGTAATCATATTTCTCATACAAAATTACCCAACCATATCCCCTTCGTCAAATTAGATGTGAATTAATTCTCTAATGCATGATTTTTTGGTATTTGTTTGGTGATGAATACTTTTTCTCTTTAGTTGCCTCTCCTCTTATATGAGGATACAATTTAATTAGTCCCCCTACAACATATAAAACAACTTAGTGCACCTATTGAACATAAACAATATCATTATGTTTGCCAATGAAATTCTATTGCAAGAGTTGCATATATTAAAAAAAACGTATAAATAATCGATTAATTTAATTTTAACTTATTTCTATAATAATAATTGATGAAAAAGGAAAAATCTTTGATTTTATAAGCATCTGAGTAAAATTTTGAGTTGCAGAATGCCTAATCCAACATATAATATTTGACATAAAGAATAAAATGTCATTTCATAAATAATCTACGAGTTATAATAATCAATATTTGTTCTGCATTTCCTAATTTTATTTGACAAATTACATTTTCTGTTGGTTCTACTTATTATAATGACATAAGGATCTATTCTTCTTTTTCTTTTCCAAACAATAGATGAAAGTGAAAATTCAGAATTGCAGATAAATAAATGCATAGTAAGCATAAACTATCATATATACAAGTCAACTCTTCAAGAACTGAAGTTTACATAACTCAAATTCAAAATTAATTTATATTTTCATGATTTGTTACTTAACTTTGTTTTTGATTTGTGTCATTTACATTTTCAATTCGAGATACTTACTCATAGAGAACTTTTATTATAATAATAACTAATAGATTCTACTTTTTCTTTTGATAACATGGGAAGATGAAGATTCTAATATATACACTATTATAATAAACAATACTATAATGGTTAGTAATTGTTTGAGACAGTGATGAACTATGTTAATAGGCATATAGAATATTATGAATATTTCAAGGGAGCTGAAGATTTCATTATTTAGACAAAAAATCATGTGAGCACACCAAAAAGGACCAACGGAATTATGATAGGATTAGATTCAAAGGGCAACCCATTACAAGGAAGAGAAGGTTTGGTAGATGTGGATGTAACAGAGAAACGTGATTAGTGTGATGCCACATGTGAAGAACGTGAGTCATTTAATGACTCTATTATTAGTGGGAAGAAAAATATATGATTTTGATAAAATCATTGACTCTACTTTAGAACGGATTGGCTTAATGAAAAAAAAAATAGAAAAAATCAAGTTAAAGATATATCAATGGATAGTCGCCTTTAATATGTTGGTCATATTACCCAATGACACTCAATACAATGATTGTGTATTGTGATACATCACATCAGAATTTAATGAGTTTACTTGGAGATTTTGATGACAAAAATCATTAAGTATCCATTGGTATTAATTCAACTAGAAATTTGGAGGATCAAAAGTTTAATAATTTGCACTTAATATGATTTTGAGTAATACCAAATAATTTAAGTAGGTATTTGAGGCACTTAATGTGTTATGAAAAAAATTAATTTTAAGAAGAACCAAACTGCAAAGTCGAGGGAAATTATTGTGAAGTTTCAAATTATTCATATTTACAACAAAGTCTAATCAAGATCAACCTTTCAAGATCATTGCAATAGGCCACATCCATTCTTGTGGCAATCAATGAAATAACAAGACTATTGACTCTAAATTTTTAACTTAGAAGTACGTGGAAGAATTTTGAATTAATTCAAGTTAGGGAGACAAAGAATTTCCTAATTCGTGTTATGGTGAGCCAATGAGCAAGAATACAAAGGAGTAGATCCATTATGAAGTTGGACGAAAATCCAAAACAATGGTGAATGGTAGAATATTTCGGTTTGGAAAATTATATATGTTTAGCTTTTTGTAAACATAAATTTAGCCGGATGTCAACCTATAATAGGGGTTGAGGGATGTCATTTGAAAGGGCACCAAAAATATAGTCAACTATTCACAAAGACAGGAATATAAGGAAACAATACCTTATATCTTGTTGCATTCGCATTAGTGGAAGGTGAGATAAAGATACATGGAGTTGGTTTCTTACTCTTTTTGATGAGGACACATAAATCTCACAAAACTCTTCTGCATGGACTTTCATTTAAGATGAATAAAAGGGTTTAATACGAACATTCATGAGAAAAAAATAGAAGTTATTTTGTATGTACATAATAATTTCAAGATTTAAGGTTTTGGAGGACAAACATTGTAGAATGTCTTGTAAAAAGTTATTGGAGCAATAATAGAATCTGAATTTTCCAACAATATGAAAGAGATGTTAAAATTAGATTCAAAAGCCTCGAGATGGTTTATTACAAACCCCACTCATTAGTCAATGATTCTTTTCTCTTTATTCAAAATGTGATATGTTATTAAACCATATGTGCGAGTCATTCAATATTGTTCTTCTAATGTAAGAAATAAGTATATTTGGACAATAATTGAATCAATTAGAATCTAAATGATGTCCAAACTTTAAAAGTACAAAGACAGAATTATGAACCATTTACAGAGAATCTTTCTAATAATCATGTTGAAGCTAAATGAAAATAAGTCCAAAGTTGGAGTAATACCAAGGATTAAATGCATTATGAAGTTGTATGAAAATCAAAAAACAATGGTGAATGGTAGAATATTTCTTTTTGGAAAATTATATATGTTTAGCTTCTTGTAAATATAAATTTAGCCAGATGTCAACCTTAATAGGGGTTGAGGGATGTCATTTGAAAGGGAACCAAAAAGATAGTCAACTATTGACAAAAATAGGAATTTAAGGAAACAATACCTTATATCCTGCTACATTCGCATTATGGAAGGTGAGATAAAAGATACATGGAGTTGGTTTCTTACTCTTGTTGATGAGGACACATAAATCTCACAAAACTCTTCGGCATGGACTTTCATTTCAGACAAATAAAAGGGTTTAATTCGAACATTCATGAGATAATAATAGATGTTATTTTGTATGAACATAATAATTTCAAGATTTAACATTTTGGAGGATAAAAAAAGTAGAATGTCTTGTAAAAAGTTGTTGGAGCAATAATAGAATCTCAATTCTCCAAGAATATGAAAGAAATGTCAAAATTAGATTCAAAAGCCTCGAGGTGGTTTCTTACAACCTCCACTCATTAGTCAATGATTTTTTTTTTCTCTTTATTCAAAATGTGATATGTTATTAAACCATATGTGTGAGTCATTCAATATTGTTCTTCTAATGTAAGAAATAAGTATATTTGAACATTAATTGAATAAATTAGAATCTAAATGATGTCCAAACTGCAAAAGTACAAAGACAAAATTATGAACCGCTTTCAGAGAATATGTCTAATAATCATGTTTAAACTAAATGAAAATAAGTCTAAAGTTGCAGTAATACCAAGGAGTAGATGCATTACGAAGTTTAATGAAAATCCAAAAACAATGGTGAATGGTAGAATATTTCTCTTTGGAAAATTATGTATGTTTAGCTTCTTGTAAACATAAATTTAGTTAGATGTCAACCTATAATAGGGGTTGATGGATATCATTTGAAAGGGAACTAAAACGATAGTCAACTATTGAGAAAAATAGGAATTTAAGAAAATAATACCTCATATCATGTTGCATTCGCATTGGTGGAATGTGAGATAAAAGATACATGGAGTTGTTTTCTTACTCTTGTTGTTGGGGATATATAAATCTAACAAAACTCTTCTACATGGACTTTCATTTCAGATAATAAAAGGGTTTAATTCGATCATTCATGAGATAATAATAGATGTCATTTCGCATGAACATATTAATTTCAAGATTTAAGGTTTTGAAGGACAAACACAGTAGAATGTCTTGTAAAAAGTTGCTGAAGCAATTATAGAATCTGAATTCTCCAAGAATATGAATGATATGTCAATATTAGATTCAAAAGCCTCTAGATGGTTTATTACAATCCCCACTCATTAGTCAATAATTTTTTTCTCTTTATTCAAAATGTGGTAGATTATTAAAACATATATGCGAGTCATTCAATATTGTTCTTCTAATGTAATAAATAAGTATATTTGGACATGAATTGAATAAATTAGAATCTAAATGATATTCAAACTGCAAAAGTACAAGGAAAAAAATTATGAACCCTTTTCAGAGAATCTGTCTAATAATCATGTTGAAGCTAGAAGAAAATAAGGGTAAATTGATTAATGTATTTCCATTAAATCTGATCAAATCAGTTATCAGACTGGAGATTTTTATCTTATACTACTCTCGAGTGATCTTAAAGAAAAATTATGTTCTTGTAAGGTATAAGACCTAATAGAAATACCATATAATCTTGATATTGCAGTTATACTGATTAACAAGGATAAACCTAAATATATGTCCTCGAACGGGATAAGATTAATCAGTACATGATGAGTTATAATTCATCAATCTTTCCAATTGTTAGCTTTGAGAAATAGCCTAAGATATGGATTGTAACACTATAAGTCCACCAATTTACAAAGCACAACTAGGTAGACTAAAAACAAAGGAAGATAGTATTGATGAGAAAACAAAAAAAAAGATTTTTAAAAACTTAGATTAATAATAAAATCAAGAAAAGACAGAACAAAAAGTGTGGAACATGTGAAATTAGGTCACAATAGTAGATGTTGTGTTATTATTAGAAGCAAACACTCTGAAAAATTAACAACAACAAGTCTATCAACAAGTCGGAATCGAAGGCCTTTCTACACCTAATAAATCAAGAAAACTGAGTTGTCAAATAAATTGGTCTCTTCAATTATTGTTGTCTACTTAATAATTCAAATGAACTAGTCAAACTAGTCAAAGATAATGATACTAGTTTTTTTTCTTTTCTTGTTGTAGGTTCCAGTGACCAATATTGAGAATGCAACGTCAATGTAGTCCAACTCCCCATTCATAAATGAATAAACCGTAATTACCTTTCGTGTTGTATACATATGTTGATTATATCCAAGCTCACTACGTGTCTTATCTTCTACAATATATTGTATGTCAATCAACTTAACTGATTGAGGGTACTGTCACGCCCCGAGCTACCCCTGAGACGCAGACACGGGACCTAGGACCACAAGTGATCCAAAGCTAACCCTGTTGAATTGATAATGAGCATACTAAAGAAATAACTGATGCGGAAGATAAAACATAATTTAGAATGAAAATATGGGGAGTACCCATATACTATAGCTGAAATATTTAAAATACTGGCGAGTTTAATTTAAAAAAATATTAACTTAATGCTAAGCTGAACTTAACTATGTCTAAAAATAGCCTCTAATTTGATTAGAAATGATAGGAGAAGCCCAAGCTAAGTCTAGAAAAAACTGAAACTAAAGGACTAAATAGTGAAGAGAAATGCATAACTATTGACCTTGGAGAATAAGAAGTCACCGCTGAATCTACTGAACTAGAGATCGGAGATCGATCTAAGCGCAATCATGATGCTGAGAACATGAACCTACATCACGAGAAGATGTAGCGCACGTATGCGTCAGTACTTGAAGGTACTGAGCATATAGGATAGAGTAAAGTTGAACTAAAACACAACTAAACAAGCATAAACACAAGTAAATTGTTCTGAACATGATATAATGAATGGTGAGATAACTGAAAGCAATGACCAATTGATAACATGCTGAAATTGAATACTGAATATATTGATAAATGGTCAATGCAATAGAGTCTGACTGAACTTTGGGAGCAACTAATAAACGATAATAAAACTACATGATCTAAATGTGGAATCCGTTGTATACGCCCCATCAAGAGGATCTAATATACCCTGCCAGAGATATAAAGGCATGCTGGTGTGATCACAAAACTGATGCCCAGAGAAGGGATTTACAATCTACTTGGCTAGTAGTTCTTGGACTATTTGGTTAAGCTGAACCCTAGTCTAAGTCGGTATTATTCTACTCCCTATGAATTAAATGATTAAGACATTATGACTTAATTTCTGTAAATACTGAATAGTTCAAGACTGAACATGCAAATTGATAGTGCAATAATTAATCTGATAATTATGTATTAAAAATTGAGGCATGTATATCTGAAGTAACTAAAATATCTAACCTAACATTTGTAATTCAAGAACAAAAGAAATACATAGCCAGGATTCTGAAATTCATACGATAAACTGAATAATAACTTCACAATATGATTTGGAACATATATCTAACTAATTATTGATAATATGTTGTAATTCTACAAACACTAGGTCTAACAATGATATGAGAATCAAGAAGTTACTGAAAACTAGGGATCTAATGGGTGAAAGGACTAGTGAAATCCTACATACATGGTGGTGAAATCAATGGAGAAATATTTATATTTCGGGGCTGGAACTGCTGGAGCCTTGTTGCATTCTTGAACTAGGGGTCTTGACGTTTTTCTCCTCTCTTGCTTCTAATTTTCTAAGTTTAGATTTATGATTTTTACTTAGGTAAGTTCTTGTTATGTTTTTAGCCTTAAACTAACTAAAATATGATGATATAGGGTCAAAATGACGTATTTTAGAGGTTAAACGAAGAAATAAAATACCAAAATACCCCTAAGTTAATTGGTGTCGAACCAAATGACGACCTGGACTGATGTGTCGTCGTTCAATCGACGGTCAGTCGTTTGGGTCCGTAGGTTGGGTTGTTCAACATGCCTTTACTAAAAGAGGCATAACATTTTACTCGAAGGTCTTATTTTAGAAAACTCAGTGTCTATGAAAAGTTTATTCAATTATCTATGATTTCATTGGTCATGTGACACCTAATTCATTTTGTGTTAAGAGTTATGATCAATTGAAGTTGACCCAACTGCACTTTTCCCCTAACTGTCTGCTATTTCACCTAAGATAATACCTACGATCCGTAGGTTCATCTACGGACCGTACAGGTCAATCGTGGTTCTTGTTGGAGAGTGAGTAAATAGGGTCTTAATCGAAGGACATAGACTACGGTATGTATTCTGACCTATGGATCGTAGGTACGTCCATCGTTCGACACTTAGTCAAATTTTTTGGGCTGAGTTCTTGGGGTTTCATACTCCAACGATGGATGCATAGTACTAGCCGTAGATACACTACAGTCAAGCGATGGTTACTGTTGGTTGCACCTGTAGATTTCTGAAAAGCTTATTTCTGGTCTTTTTTAGTTACCGGGTGTTACATTATCTCCCCCTTGGGAACATTCCTCCTCGAATGAAGACTAATCTAGCTGAAATAGAGGGAGAGAGCTGCAATCCCTAATACTAAACACTGAGAACTGAGTTTCTGACTAAATTGAGTTCCGTGAACATGTAAATACGCTGAAAATGCAAGTACAAGCTGAGGGAACATGATTCTAAAACTGAATTCACGCATGAATGACTGAAAAACCGAAGAGGAACTATTACCTCAAGCAGGAGTAGAATCGAAAGGAAAGCGGTGAAGATACTTGGCTTTCATGGCTGCTTCTGCTTCCGCACTAGCTCCCTATGCGGACTGAATCCTCCACAAAACCTTGATTGAAGCGACTTCTTTGTTTCTCAACCTTCTAACCTGAAGGTCAAGAATCTCAACTAGTACATCCTCATAAGAAATACTATCTTTCACCGCCACACTCTCTAATGGCACCACCGAGGATGGGCACCCACACACTTCTTCAAGAGCGAGATGTGGAAGATCGGATCCACTACTGCTAAGTATGCTAGCAATTCTAACTCATATTCCACCTTGCTAACTCTTTTCAAGATCTTGTAAGGGGCTACATATCTAGGACTGAGTTTTTCTTTATTGCCAAACCTCTTAACCCCTTTCATAGGTGACACTTTCAGGAAAACTCAATCATCAACTTGGAACTCTAGTTCCCTTCTCCTTACATCTGCATAAGATTTCTGCTGACTCTGGGTTTTCTTAGTCAATATCTAATGAGTTGCACTTTCTCCATAGTATAAAGGATTGAGTATGGCCCTATCAAAGTTGCTTCACCTACTTCAAACCAACTAGTAGGAGATCCACATCTACGGCCATAGAATGCCTCATAAGGGGACATCTGAATGCTAGAATTATAGATATTGTTGTAGGCGTACTCAATCAGAAGAAGGCTATCATACCAACTACCTTTGAAATGGATCATACAAGCTCTCAACATATCCTCTAGGGTCTAAATGGTATGCTTTGTCTATCCATCCGTCTACGGATGAATTGTTATGCTAAAGTTAACTTGAGTACCAAGACCCTTCTAAAATGACTTCAAGAAATGAGAGGTAAACTAAGGATCTCTATCTGAGATGATAGACAAAGTAACCCCATGCAACCTCACAATTTAAATAATGTAAAGCTTGGCATAGTCCTCTGCTGAATATGTTCTTGACCGACAAAAAGCGAGAAGACTTAGTCATCGTATCATCTATCACCCAAATGGAGTCAAGTTGTCTGCGAGTACGCGGTAACCCTGTGATGAAATCCATATTGATCATTTTTACCTTGAAAGTATGGATGTCGATCTCTTGAGTCATACCCTCTGGTTTCTGATGTTCTACATTGACTGGCAATTGGGGCACTTACTAACAAAATCTGCTATATCCCTCTTCATGTCATTCCACCAATAGACTTCCTGTAGATCGCGGTACATCTTAGTGGCACCTGAATGAATAGAATATCTGTAGTTGTGGGCCTCTGTAGGAATATGTTGTCTCAACTCGCCCACATCAGGAACACACAATCTACCCTGGTAGCGAAGTACACCATCTCCCCCTTGGGAGAAAATTTCCACCCTCTAATCATGGACTGCGCCCTTAAGTTCAAGCAAGATTCGATCACTGTATTGCTTCTCCTTAACCTCCAATACTAAAGAAGATTCTGCCCTATTTTGAACTGTTATGCCACGGTCTGATATGCTCATAAGGCGAACTTCCAAGCGAGCAAGCCTGTGAACATCCTTCACTTGCTCTTTCCTTTCTTACTCAACATGGACTACACTACCCATACATAATCTACTAAGAGCATCTTCTACTGCATTCGCCTTACCAAGATGGTGATGCACACTCATATCATAATCCTTAAGGAACTCAAGTCATCTTCTCTGGAGACGATTCAACTCCTTCTGGGTGCACACATACTGAAGGCTCTTATGGTCAATGAACACATATACATGAACACTATACAAGTAGTGTCTCCATATCTTGAGCGCAAACACCACTGCTGAAAGCTTGAGGTCATGAGTTGAATAGTTCTTTTAATGCCCTTAAGCTTTCTAGAAACATAAGCTATAGCGTTATCTCGCTAAATCAACACACAGCCTAGTCCCACTTTGGATGCATCACAATATATCAGATAACCGTATGAACCCTCTGTTAGAGTCAAGATAGGAGTTGTAGTCAATCTAGTTTTCAATTTTGCAAAGCTTTTCTAACATTCATTTGACTATTGAAACTTGACCATCTTCTCAGTCAACCTAGTCAATGGTGAGTCCATGGATGAAAATCCTTCCATGAAACTTCTATAATAACCGTCTAGACCTAAGAAACTTCTTAAATATGTAGCACATGTAGGTCTGGTCCATTGTTTCACTGCTTCTATCTTCTGCAAATTCACTCGGATCCCCTCCCTAGATACAATATGACAAAGAAAAGCAACGGATTGCAAACAGAACTCACATTTTCTAAACATAGCGAATAACTGGTGATCTTTGAGAGTCTACAGAACAACTCTCCAATGACTTGTATGTTCTTCATAATTCCTAGAGTAAATGAGGATATCATCAATAAAGACGATAACGAATAAGTCTAAGTACTGTTTGAACACTCTGTTCATCAAATCCATAAAAGTTGCAGGAGCATTGACTAGTCCAAACGAAAAAACTACAAATTCATAATGACCATACCTAGTTTTGAAGGCTGTTTTCGGAATGTCACTGTCTCAGACTCTGAGTTGATGATAACCCGATTTGATGTCTACCTTGGAGAAGTGACTAGAACCTTGAAGTTGGTCAAACAAGTCATCAATCTTGGGGATGGTATAATTATTCTTAATTGTGACCTTGTTCAACTATCTATAGTCAATGCACATTCTGAGAGAACCATCTTTCTTCTTTTTGAACAACACCAGTGCACCCCATGGTGAAATACTAGGTCTGATGAATCTCTTATCTAGAAGATCTTTCAACTGCTCTTTCAATTGTTTGCGCTCTGCTCGAACCATTTTGTAAGGAGAAATAGGAATAGGTTGGGTATCTGGAGGGAAATCAATTCCAAAGTCGATTTCCCTTTCAGGAGGAACTCCGGGAAGATCTTATGTAAGCACTTCTGGAAACTCATTGGCTACTAGAACTGATTCAAGAGTTTGGGTTTCAGAGCTAGAATCGTTAACCTTAACTAGATGATAAAGATAACCCTTAAAGATCATCTTTCTGGCCTTAAGATAAGAAATGAATCGATACATAGGCGCTAAGCTACTAACCTTCCATTCTAAGATTGGTTCGTTTTGAAACTGAAAAAAATCCTAGTTCTACAATAAATTGAGGCATAACAGGAATGTAACCAATCCATGCCTAGAATGACATCGAAGTCTAACATATATAACTCTACAAGATCTACTGAGGTGATTTTCTGAGATACTGTGATAGGGGAATTTCTGTATACCTGTCTATCTAAAACTGGGTCACTAACTAGAGAAGAGACTGAGAAAGGTTCGGAGAGATTTTCATTACTGACACTCAATTGGACTGCTATGTAAAGAGATACAAGAGAAAGAGTAGCCCCTGGATCTAACAATGCATAAACATCAAGGTCAAAGACTCGTAATGTACCAATGACTACATCAAGAACCTTTCTTATCCTAGAAATCCTGAAGAGCATACAAGTTGTTCTGGTGCTGAGCTCCACCTGTACTAGATGAGTTACCCTACTGAATTTGTATTCTGAGCTCTACCATTACCACTTCGTTGACTCTGTCTAGAACAACAATCCCTCAACATATGACCAGAGTGACCGCTCCCAAACACCCTTCCTTTCCTACAAGGCATTCTCCTGGATGGTTCTTACTACACTTAGGTTAAGTGGGGTAAGTCTTGGTGCCTTAAACACTTTCTTGACACTTGGAGCCTGGTTCTCTAACCTTCTGGTCAAACCTGTTCTTGGAGGATGGAACACTAACTGATGAAGGGGCTTGGGATTAAAACTTATACAGACTCTGTGAGTGATTTTCACCACCCGATTTCTGCTGAGAACATTCATAGTTCCCAGTCCTAGCCTTCTTATTCTCCTTGGTCTGTTCCCTAAGCTTATCACCCTCAACCTGCTAAGCATGAATCATAAGCCTAAGATGTTCATATCTCCCAATAACATAGCATTTCTGCACACTGTTTTCACCAAATCTGACAGTACATATAAGAAATTATTCATCTGAGCCCTGGAGTCAGCAACCATGTGAGGAGCATATCTGGATAGTTGTTTAAACGTAAACCCATACTCTTGGACTGTCATCTTACCCTGCCTTAAATTCATGAAAACATGGTTTTTTGTTTCTCTAAACTCTAGTGGGAAAAACCTATCAAGAAATGTCTTACTAAAGCAATCCCAAGTAATAGGATCTGCATTTGTACCCATATTATCCTTCCACTGAGTGTACCAGATTTGAGTCACATCTTTCAGCTGGTATGATGCCAACTCAATCAGATAATTCCTAGTAACATGCATCACCTCAACGATCTTCTTGATCTCATCTAAGAAGTTCTGGGGTCCTCATTAGGTTGTGATCCTAAGATTTCAGACGGATTCATCCTAACAAAGTCACGGACTCTTGTTGCTATCGATCCACAATTTCCAGTCACATGAGCTTGAACCTCCTGAATGTTCTTGTTGGCGACACTCTAAGCTAACATTTGAATGGCACTCATGAATTAAGCATTTGAGACTTCTTGATCTGGGAATGAAGGAGCGGTGTTTGCATTCCTGGAATTCGCATTCCTAGTTTTAGCTCTACGAGGAGGCATGATCTGAAACATACAACATTAAGTTAGAAGAAATTGGTGAGGATTCCATAGAAAGGCTAAGGTAACTCTTCATCGAGATAATCTGACCATAATACAAACAAATATCAAGATTACAAAACGTACTTTTCCAAAGTATCAAGTGAGTTTAAAGTTACCCACGATAGAGGAAGAAAAATATTTCTTAAATAAAGAATTTAAAATAAAACCGATGACACCACTTACATAAGTTTAAATTTAATTGTTTCTTTATGATGTCGAAGTTGTTCAGTTTCATGTTCATGGATGATTGTGCTTTTCCTTTTAAAACTATATTCAATTTAGATAGTTGACTTTAAATTGTAAGACTTCATATGAGTTATTCAATATGGTGTAGAAAAAGAATTTTTTTGAGTCCACAAGAATAAAATGTATAAAATATAAGAGAATCAACTCTCTCTCTCTCTCTCTCTCTATATATATATATATATATATGTATATATATATATATGTATATATATATACACATATATATATATATATATGTACACATATATACATACATATATATATACATATATATATAATACATACATACATATATATATATATATATATATATATATATATATATATATATTCAAGTAAGTGTTCCGAAACCAAAGTCCAGTTCACTAGCTATCTCCTTATAGATTTAGTTGTATATACATGAACCGTTAAAAGGACATGCAAGATCCATTTTTCTCTTGATAAGAGAAGACAAATTTAAATATAATATTTTAAGAAATAAGAATTTTAAGTGTTACACCCCAAATGTTTTGAGTCCAGATTAGATCTTAAAAATTTCACAAAATGAAGTCTGCAAAATAATTGATTTATGGATCATAGAAGTTTTCACTGGTCGTAGTTGTTTCTCTAAAACTAGAACTCAGAACTCAAGAATACTATGACTTCTATTGATCATAGATCATTCCCATGGACCGTAGAAGCTCGCATAGAACAAATCTTGAGAAATAAAAAAATTTCACCTATTTTGTGTGGACACTATATTGCCCTTAGATTGTTCTATAGTCCGTAGAAGATTTCATATCTGACCTTCGACAATTTTTAAGTTAGGGTCATTTTGATATATTCCCAGTCCTTTAAGTTTCAGCATATTCTAAGTGGGATTAAAGGTAATTATCAGCCTAAAACTTTTTTCATGCACATGACCGAAGTTTGATTTCTTCTTTCTAAAGGTTCCTCTCAAGCAAAAAATAGGATTTTTCGCCTTCAAGTCTCCATTCGAACATTTAGTCTACTGACCTTAACAACATGTATGTGGGGCTTTATCAATATGTTTCCTTTCACCAATTGAGTCCCAAAAAACCCTCACATTTCAAAGTTTATGATCTCTCTAGAATCTAGGGTTTCCTTGTTTCAGGTATTTAATGCAGTTCAGTTTCTCTTTCATGATTAGACTTTAATTGCACGTTTTTCTTATAATTACAATATTTAAATGGTGTTTCCTTGAACCCACATTATGTACATATTGTGGTGATTTAGAATTAAGTAGTTTATGAATCCACGCTTTCAGATTATTTTATATGATTTTAGATACTTTCACATAAAGTGTCTTCAATATTAATAGAAAGTATTAGCTTAAATCATTCTTCATGAGCTATCTAGTTTATCTGGTTATTAGTATAAGTCACTATTATAAGATTATTACTGTCTTTGGTTATTTGCATGTTTCAATGTGAGTTTTACTTAGCATAGAGCAGAGTTATGGATGAAGGATAACTTTCAACATTTGTTTGGTTTTTTAGTTTCAATCCCTAAGTTCAAGACCTACACGTCATCATAGGATTTAAGAGGTCTCCCATTAGTTTAGGCACACTCCCTAGTCTTTGTAGACATTAGCTTAGTGGATCCACATTAGCTCAGATCAACCTTTATACCTTGATAAAGTATATTGGACCCTTTTAATGGGGTAAACTCCATATACTAACACATATGGTTATCTTTCTATTAGTAGTACCTCCCATAATTCAGTCATTTCCGATCATTATATGGGCAAACAATATTAACATTTTTCATGGTATTTCAATGCATCATGTATCTTTCATCCAACAAGTTCGATATTTATGTTTATCCTACAGATTGAGAATATTCAACATATTGAGTGTTTAATAACAGTTCACTTCCCACTAAATTATAATCTTTTAAGGTAAATTCAAAAGATACTATAGATAAAATCATACGCAAAAAGATAATTATATACATGTCAATATGTTTCTCTTTTAAATTTCAAGCATCAATAATCATTATATCACCATCTTTATCACACATTTCGTTCAGATCCATGTCACTAAGATCATTATTATCGTCACCAACATCAATCAAGGATGATGCTGTTGATTCTAGAACAACATTGTTATCTTGAAATTCTCTACAACCAATTTCACCATTCAAAGTGACTTCCAGGTCCTTTCCAATTCCATCTTCATCTCCTTTCGACAATTAATGCAGATAGAGTGGACAAGTATTACTCTGATTCAACCAAGGGACAATAAAATCATTTTGAAAAAAGTGATTACAAGGTTATTGACTCGCTTTAGTATCAATTCCAAATACCTCCATACAAATAGAACATTTTTTCGATGATTCATCGATTTTCGCACTGGAAGTGAGTCAAAAAATGATTTATTAGTAGGAGAATGGACATGAGTTGAGTTAAGCAATTCATATTGAGTTGAGTAAAACAACTCATGAAAGATCATAGAAATCAGTCTCATCGATTTCTGTTTAAGAATCGGAATAATAA
The DNA here is from genome assembly GCF_001406875.1 of Solanum pennellii. Taxonomy (NCBI): domain Eukaryota; kingdom Viridiplantae; phylum Streptophyta; class Magnoliopsida; order Solanales; family Solanaceae; genus Solanum; species Solanum pennellii. The sequence goes on along the minus strand of NC_028637.1, from coordinate 26,878,919 downwards.
AAAGTAACAAAATTGGTGGTGGAAAGGGTAAAATCATCAAAAGGTAAATGTTGAGAAATCGACGTATGATTGCCAATAGTGTAATTAGGGAGGAAGTGGCGATGAAAGCAACGAGGGCAACGAAAGGAGGAGCTCACGCAAACAGTGGGGGTTATATGAAAGGCATTGTTGAAGTTGTAGCATCAGTAAGAACGAAGGTTACCGGCCGTGGAGAGGGTTGCCTCTATCGACATGATAGACTTTTGGTGTCCTCTTGCTCGGTTTTCTCGAGGTAGTACTAACTTTTTCTTATTTTATTCTTGCAAATGAGTTTAAAAATTGTCTATTTAAATTTTTTTTGTTCACGAACAGATAGAATAAATGGTCATTATTATAATTTTCTATAAAAAAAATATGTCATAAATATTAGAGCTAAGGTCAAAAATATATTTAAAATTTATTCTATTTTATTAATGATTTGCGAAATATATATTTGACTAGATTAAAATTTAAAGAAAGTATTTTATTTCATTATATGGCTTGCAAAACATATCTTTGACTAGGTTACGGGTGTATTTGGTTTGAAGGAACATGTTTTTCATGGAAAATAATTTCCTAGAAAATATTTTATCGGAAAATAAGTTTGTTCTTAACTTATTTTCTCATGGTTGGTAGTCTAGTGGAAAATATTTTCTAGTGTATGAAAAATATTTTGTTGTAAATATCTTTATTTTTGGATAGATACTAGAAAGTACATTTTGCAGAAAACTAGTTTTTGACCTTAAAATCAACCCCGATAATAAATTCAACACTTGCCCCGACACTCAATCAGAAACCTAAACCTTACTCCCGACATCAGAGTTGATATTTATATTGGAACACAAACCTTACCATGAACTGAATACAGGTACGATCCCAAGATTCAATCCAAGACCTAACCCATCTGGAGACCTTACATTAAAATTATTATATAATCTCAACACTCTAACTTGATTTTGATCCGTTCACCCAATCCCGACCCTAAGCCCAACCCAAGACCCAACCTGACTATCAACCCCAACATCCAACTTAAGATCCAACTTTTGAAATGAATACTCTATTCGACCCAACACGCAACCCAACATTAGACCCTCAACTTTTACCCAGTATTTGACATGATCCCGAACATGAAACATGACTTGATACCTCAAAACCAAGAACAACCTCGACCTCAACTCGAAAACAAACTGGAGATCCAAACCCATCCTCGAAATTAAACAGACTCTAATCCGAGACCTAAACCCAACACCGACCTCGACCCCGGCCTTGACCCTTACCCAAGATCTAACCTCGACTCCCTACCCAAACATATAACTCAAGACCTATCTTTTGAAAAGGAAACCGAACCTGACGCTTGATCCAAACCCATCACCCAACCTAAGAAATGACCCCTAACTCTGACTTGGGACCTGAACTAGACTTGAACTCAACCATGACACCCGATCCTACCTCTATATACTAAACATCACCTCGACTCTGACTCTGAACTAAACACCAGACCTCAACGTCGACCTCGACCCTGATTCTAAAACCTCAGACTCAACTCTGATCTGAAAACCTGAGACCGTACTTGACATATTAATACCGTACTCGATAATCGAACTCAACCCAGACACCTGACCTAAGACCCACTTCCATAATTTACCTGATCTAGATCGAGACCCAACCTGAGACTTGACCTGAACCGATATCCAACCCTGATAGAGGCCTAAGATCAAACCCTAACCTGAAACCTAACCTCAACCCGAGACCCAACACCTAACTCGAGAATATTCCTAAGACCATACCTTGAGCTCTACCTTGAGACCCGACCCTTTACCCTAATACTAATTTGAGACTTGACCTTCTCATGACACTTGACCTCAAGACTCGATCTTGACGCTCAATCCAAAATTCAAATACTAATTGTAACTCGAGACCTGACCTGACTTAATCTAAAACATAGTAGTTAGGTCTCAAATTAAGATTGTGAATCGGGTCTTGAATTAATAATAAGAAGTCTGAACTAGTATTGGTATTGGAAATCGTACCCGAGACTTAATTTAGGACATAAAGTAGAGGTGTGAGGTTCAAAATGATTTTGAAAATTGTATTCCTTACTTTTTTAACGGAAGTCATTTTTCTTAATTTTTGAGAAAAATAGTCGATTTGGAAAGCATTTTCAAAATATTTAAGTCAACCAAAGAGGAAAAAATTGAAAAACATTTTCCTTAATACAAAACACACCTTACATGTTTGTCTATAAATTCTTGTAGGAGCGTTTTTCTATCTAATATTCGTCCACCTAACATATATTACGACTATATAATGGCATATTAATTTTTAAAATATGTTTTTTACTTTAATATTTTTTGAATCTTGAACTCTCTCGTTTCCATTAGATTAATATCACTAGCTAAAACCATTTCTCATTTACTTTATTACCACATGTATCATCACACATTTAAGAAAATCCCAAAGAACAAACATAACGTCTATATGCTACATTAAGCTCATGAGCTTAGGAAGTCCATCCATGACCTACTCAAGGCAAAAAACAATCTCCTAAATCCAATGAAACTAGAAAAATTCGATTCGAGCATCCGAACCTGAATGCTGACCAAAGTCAACCCTCAAGCTAAAATTTTACAAATTTCCACTTAGGACCTAAATTACGCGAAAAGACTCCAAATTTTAAATAGACAACCCTCCTAGACCAATTTACACATTAACGGACTATTGAAATTGAAAAAGTTCCATTTTGAGACTGATGAGTCCACAATTTGGAATTATTTAGGGTTATATTTTGACGGGTTTAGTGTACTCAAATGCATTTCTTCTCGAAAACTGATAGAATAACTTGAGTTTCAGGTTTTTAGATTTGGAGACAAAGGCATGGGAAAAAATCCAGAAAAAGGTACAAAGACTGTTGAAAGAATGAAGAAGTGAAGGATTGAGGATCGCTAAACCCGTTCGGCATGTCGTCGAAAGGTGTCAACCTCGTCTTTTGTTCCAGTGAGCTGAGACCTGAAGGAAGTGATCAAATTGGTGGTGAAGATGAGCAGCCAGCGTGTCACCAAGTAGTTTGGCGAAGTAGTATTGTGTCGCCCAATGATCCAAAACACAAAGATGTTGTAGGCTAACGCAAGACAACGATAAATATACCAAAGATAGGATCACGGAGTGGATTGGTGATCCCGAGTAACTGTTCCGAGTTGTCCTTTGCAGCATAATTTTTTGAAAACTATAAATACATCTTAATATTTGTAGCTTGGCATCAATTTCATAGTTTTAAACAATAATTTTTATACTTAACTTCCAATTTGAGTTCTGGAGAGCTCTTGGGAAACTAGTCTGTTGAACCTTGGAGATTTTAAGATTTTCGTCTTGAAGAAATCAAAAGTGGATATTGTAAATTCTTCATCCTAGACCCAATTGAAGTGAAAACAAATCATTCCCAGTTGATGTTACTTCGATTTAATACAATTTTCTTCCCTTTTTCTATGTCTAGCTAAAACCCCAATTCTTAGGATGTGATTTTGTGAATATACGTTAAATCTATTGTTCGGTGTTGCTTATTGTTAGAATAATCCTTGTTTAAATGTGATTTCAGTTTGTAGTTGTGTTTGAACTAAATGAGGTTGTAGTTGCAAATAAGATTTCACCTTACTATTTTTTGATTGATCGAGAGAGACGTTTTAAAACCAATACTACTAAGTTGATAGCCGGTGGTTATTGGTTCGTCATGGCTTAAGCTCTAGAGAGTGAATCCTAGTTCCTTTCCCACACTTTCAGATCTAGAGAGTTTTTGGGATAAGGCAGAGGCTATGCTTAAAGGTTGCAACTCCGTGTTTGAGAGAAACCTAGTTGATTCGGAATAAGTTGCTCGAGAGAGAATTAACCTAGGCCTTTTGGCCTCTGCATCTGGTTAAGCAGAATACCATTCTTCAAAGCTTTCCACGAGTTACCATGTACTTCGACTAGGTACTGCAAACAAGAAGCATTTGGTAGAAATAGGTCAGGTCTTAAAAGGTACATCCAACAACAATAACCATTCAGTATTTGTTTCTTGTAACCTCTTTTTCCAAAGTTTGAAATCCTTAGAAATTGTACTTATCATTTCTTTCCCGTGTTTTACGTATAAACCTATATTTTCCAAAGACTCTCCTCTTAAAACTAGCTTCATGGCAAGTTTCATAGATTACCAAATAAAGATTTCCATAAAGAAATTTACAGTAGATTCTATTGCCATAGAAGGGTTCAATGTGGGTGTATGTACATATAAAAATGCTCTAGAAAAACTGCCACCAAAAAGTTTCAATTTTCATAACAAACATAAATCTCATTCTACAATGCATCAAAAAAAAACTCCACGTATGAACTTATGATAAAATACGAACATCAACTAAATTTTGATCCTACAACATAACATACAACATAACATATGTATCCTATTTTTCAGCATAACAGAGGACAGCTAAATAACACTTTATTTACCAATAAAATTTTGATCTTTTTCTCAAAATCAGCAGATAGATAGAGATGAAGATAAACTATGCTGTGCTACTGTGAGAAAAAATTTAGAAACTGTCTCGAAATCGAGCGAAGAGAATGATTATAGCAAAACAAATTTTGGGCGAAGAAAAGCCCACCGTGATAGCCGGTAACTGTTTCAAGCAAACGACGTCGTTTGGTTTGCTAAATTTGGACAAAATCTGTGGGTCCGGTCTTTTGGGTCGCTATTTTATTTTCTTCTCTTTTCTTTTTTTGATTGCTTGCGTGAGGAGAGAAGCATCCAGCGTGCAGCACGCTATAAATTTTTGTTTATTTAGAAAAAAGTATTTAAAGAAATACTTTTCTATAACATATTTATAATCCTAAGATTATATCATATTCTGATATATTTTATATTTTATATTGTATTTTTTAGATGATGTTTTGCATTTCAAAGTTTAAAATATATATTTTATTATTGAGATATGTTTAACGTATGCATATATACAATCTTTTCAAGATATAACTGAATCAGATTACACATTATAGATAAAATCATACCCAAGATAATTATATACATGGCTATATATTTCTCTTTTGAACTTCATGTTAGGATATACTATTAACCATGCGTTTTGATATAGTATTAATATTGAACAATTGTTTATTCATTTATTCAATCCAATAAAGTGTTACATTAAATAGATCAATTGTCATATATGTGTCCTTAACTTATATAGTACATGATTTTGTGTATAGAGTTTAAGCTTATACACAGAAGATTAAATCATCAGTTCTTATAAGTTAAAATTTATAGTTCACAATCATAGATGGAAATTTGGACAAAATCATCAGAAGATTGTAGCACGAGATTAAATGTAATTTATCTTGATTATGAGAATGACATAGTTCTAACTTCTCGTGCTAGTGAATTTGGTATGTATTGAACGGGACCAAGCAGAGATAGTTGTTTTAGACTGAATGATAAAAACATATTCTCTAAACTATTAAATGTACTTATATTCTTAATCTTGATATAACGATTATGATCTGTATATATTAATTATCATTTTGATTTATTAAAAGGTGAGATTCTGAGATGGGTCAATATGCCTGGTAGATTGGATGATAATAATATATATTGGTGAAATAATTAGTTAGTTGATGGAATCCATGTCTCAGTATAGATATTGATGATACACCATTTATGAGAAGCTTGTAAGTTTTCATGTGTAAGCCCGGCCGGTAGATTTATGAATCTGGCACATGAAATAAGTTAAGTATTGCTCTAAAAGAAGTTAATCATTGAATTAAATTCGTCAGTAATTTAATTTATTGATAAGTATCGATAATCTTAACATGGGAAATCAAATAAGTGTTTAGTGGTGAATTTCGAAATAAATAGAGGAGTTCAATTACGAATTTTTAGTGGAATGATTTGTAATTTATTATGGTAAGAATAATTCAAATTAATTATTTAGAATTATTTCCATAAAAGGAAGCCTCAGTAATAAATTCTTTGGTCCCTCTAGTGCCCAATTTAACTAGAACTCAGAATCCTATTTTCTAGTAGAAGATGGAAAAATAGTGTGTCTTTTTTTTTTTAGGAAGAAACGTGTGTTTTGAAGTTTTCTTGAAAAAAAAAGGATTTGCTTTTCTTCTCCTCTTTGGACTAGGAAGATATCTCTATAAATAGGGATTCTTCTAACCTAGATTGGATTGAGTATTCTATACAATACTTGCCCACCCAAGTATTGAGAGAGTTCAATTGTTGATTGGGATCATTGTAGAAGACTATAGAGCTGAAGTTGGATTTACTTCAAGATATCTGCACATGCTTCAAGAGGTAATCCTGAGTTAATTTTCAGCATACTTTGTATGTGATGACTATTTGTGATTGTTGTTTACATTCATGCAAAATGTATGATTCTGGAATGCTTCCGCGGTGTATGCTATTTACTAACAATTGGCATCAAGAGCCATACTTGCATCTTTATACATAACCTAAAATATGCATATGTGAAATTATATGTATGATTCGTGATTGTGAATTTTATTTTATCACGAAAAGGACAGAACGGATAAAAACTTGATTTGATTTATTTTTGTTAAATGCATACGGTAATAGTTACTTATGAAAATTGATCTGTAATATTTGATAATATTTTCATATTGTCATGCACGGTGTTCCTTGAATGGATAATTTTAAAAGAAATTTGATAGCTGCACCTGTCTTTATTTTGTCTTTTTTATTATGGCGGCTGATTGTTTTCTGGTATATTAAGAGAGAAAAAAATAAAGAATTCAAAATTGAATTGCTGAAATTTTTTTTACTAACCCATGAATTGTATAAAAAATAAGAAGTGTTGGGTGTAATATTTTTTTTGGCCTCACGTGATTGGATATAAATTGTCAGAAAAACTTTCAATTTTTTTTTTATCGTGGCAGCTGTTGGTTTGCTTTGTAATCACATGTTTTGGGTGTAATTTTTTTTTCCTTCGTAAAAAGAGTGACCACTTGTGAATTTTTTTTAAAATTATTTTGACTCATTAATATGTAACTAATGATTCATGTTTCTTGGAAGAGTTTGAACCACACTTTGAAAAAAAATTGCAACAGTAACGTGTAAAAAAAAAGGACATTTACCGTAACAGTTTTGAAAATATGATAAGCTGGAATTTTTGTTGTTGCATAGTTTCTTTCTAGAAATTTGCTGGTATAAAATTTACCAAGAAAATAAAATGGTGATGAGTATTTTTTTAAATTACCAATATTAAATAGTAATGAAATATTAAGTTTATGTGTTGGCTTAGACCTTCCTCCCCATCGGATGAATTTAATACAAGTCATTGCGTATTTAATCGCTAGTTTGATAATTTATATCAACTCTCCTAAACTGAGTAATATATGATTGGATCAATGCAACTAGAGGATTTTCACTTGACTTAAACTAACAGTAGACTCTCCAACTGAGTTAGGTCTGTATAAGTGTATGGAGTGAATAATCGGTCATTATATATATGTATTGTATGAATAGTTCTCCAATCCCAACGATTGGCTATTTAAGATGCATGAATGTATATGTATATCATTGTTTTGGATGTAATGATTCAATGTTATATGACTATGTTATTGATCTATTCTAACTATTTCTTAAATTTCAGATTCAACATGTCTCCTTTTAATCCCATTAGTACTATTTTGGGTTAAAACAAACTAGAGGGTTCTAACTATGTTGACTGCAGGAGAAATCTTGACATTGTGTTAACTGCTGAAGAATATAAGTTTGTGCTTCATGAGGAATGTCCATAACCAAATGATCAGTCTAGTGATGAGGATAAGTTAGCTTATCAGAAATGGCGCAAAGCTGATGAGATGGCGCGATGTTACATTATGGCTTCAATGTCAAATCTTTTGCAACATCAACATCAAGCTATGTTGTCTGCTTTTGAAATTCTAGAGAATCTCAAACAAATGTTTGGAGACCAGGGTCGATCAGCTAAGCAGACTGCCATGAGAACTCTCATGAACACTAAGATGGTTGAAGGCACCCCTGTAAGAGACAATGTTCTGAAGATGATAGGTCTTCTGAATGAACTAGAGGTTTTGGGGGCTGAAATTGACAATGACTCACAAGTTGAGATGATATTGCAGTATCTGCCTGATAGTTTTCAACAATTTTTCCTAAATTATAATATGAATAAGATGAGTCTATCTTTGGCACAATTGTTGAATGAGCTACAAGTGGCAGAGACACTTGTCAAAAAACATGCACCATCAATGGCACTTAATGTTGAGAAAGGTTCTACTTGTAAACCGCAAGGTGTACAGAAGAAGAAAAAGGCTCACAAAGCTAAGGCAATTGCACCTCCAACTGGGGGAGTGAAAAAGTCTAAGGGTAAGTGTTTTCATTGCAAGATGTCAGCTCATTGGAAGGCACATTGTCCAGATTTCTTAGCCAAGAAGAAAAACAAACCAGGTAACTCACTTTCACTTGTTGTTGAAATATTTTTAGTGGCTGTTTCTACCACTTCATGGTGTGTATATTCAGGAGCCACTGATCATATCTGCACTACTATGCAAGGGTTTCAAGAAACGCGCAAGCTGATTAGAGGTGAAGTTAGCGTTTTTCAAGCAGATGGCTCTGCAGCTCAGTTTTAGCATTAGGAAATATTACTTTTTCGTTTGATAGTGTAGTTTTAATTTTAAAAGATGTTCTATATGCACCTGCTGTTAGAAGAAATTTGATTTCAGTTTCTAAAGTTTTGAGAGATGGTTATGATGTTAGTTTTTCTGATAACGGTTGTGTTATTAGTTATAATAAACATCTTGTCTCTACTGGTACATTGATTGATGGTCTTTTTATTATTAATGTCTCTCCAGAACTGCAACAAATCGTAGAATTGAATAATGTTAACCTTTCAAGTAAAAGAAAACGTTCTTCTGATTTTAATGAGACTTATCTATGGCACTTGCGTCTATGTCATATAAATCTAGATAGGATTTCAAGGTTGGTTCGAGATGGACCTTTAGGTTCATTAAAAGTGGAGGCACTACCAACATGTGAATCTTGTTTAGAAGGAAAAATGACTAAGAGACCTTTTCCCTCAAAAGGAAATAGAGCCAATGATAAACTAGAGTTAATTCATTCTGATTTGTGTGGCGCAATGATCATTCAAGCAAGAGGTGGGTATGAGTACTTCGTGACCTTCATTGATGACTACTCAAAATATGGATATATATATTTGTTGCGCCGTAAGTCTGAATGCTTTGAGAAATTCAAAGAGTTTAAGGCTGAAACAGAGAAACAACATGGAATATATATCAAGTCATTGCGATCTGATCGTGGTGGCGAATACCTCTCTAATGATTTTATTAGTTACTTATCAGAACAAGGAATTACATCTCAAATGTCTGCACCTACAACGCCACAACAAAATGGTGTAGCAGAAAGAAGAAATAGAACTCTTTTAGAAATGGTTATATCAATGATGAGTTACTCTGATTTGCCGCATTCGTTTTGGGGATATGCCATAGAAACTGCAAATTACATTCTGAACTTAGTTCCTTCTAAATCTGTTCCTTTGACACCCATTGAACTGTGGACTGGGCACAAACCTAGTTTGAGACATATTCGGGTTTGGGGATGTCCAGCACATGTATTAAAAGGGAAGGCAGAAAAATTGGAACCTAAAACAGAAGTATGTGTTTTTATTGGATACCCTAAAGGAACGAAAGGTGGTATGTTTTATAATCCTAAAGAAAAGAAGGTCATTGTGTCTACCAATGCCAAGTTTCTGGAAACGGATTTTTTAACAAACCATATTCCTAGAAGTAAACTAGTTTTACAGGAATTGAGCAAAGAGAAAACAAATCAATCTACTTAAAATAATGAAAACCAAATTCAGATGTCACATGATAGAGTTAACATACCATTGCATTATAATAGTGGGAGAGATGTTAACAAACATAAAATTCTGCAAGTACAAGATCTTGAAAATTCATTGCATCAAGGTAGTGGGAGTAATAGTGAGCAGATTGTATTAGAGGAAGAAGTTGTTGATATCTCTGCACCGCAAGATAATGAAGATAACATGGAAACTCAAGATCCTAAAAATGATGTGGTTCCACCACAAGATCATAATAATGCAAATCTCTCTGAACCTGCCCCTGCAACTGTAGTGTCTCATAGTAGTGGGAGAGTGATAAGAAAACCACTTCGGTATGCACTCTTGGGAGAGACTTTTGACAGAATCCCTGAAGAGTCGAATACCGAACTTGGGAATTACGACGAAGCACTACAAGATAAAGATGCAGAAAAATGGATTGTTGCTATAAAATCAGAAATGGAGTCTATGTACTCTAACAAAGTCTGGGATATTGTAGAACCACCTGTAGATGGAGTCAAACCCATTGGATGCAAGTTTATATATAAGAAAAAGAGAGGAGTAGATGGACAAGTGCAAACTTACAAAGCTAGACTTATTGCAAAAGGGTATACTCAGAAAGAAGGGATCGACTATGAGGAAACTTTTTCGCCAGTAGTCATGCTTAAGTCTATTAGAATTCTCTTATCCATTGCTGCTCATTATGATTATGAAATTTGGCAAATGGATGTCAAGACAGCTTTCCTTAATGGAAGTCTTGATGAAAGCATATTTATGCGACAACCAGACGGTTTCATAGAAAAAGGGAAAGAACACATGTCGTGCAAGCTTAAAAGATCTATTTATGGATTAAAGCAAGCTTCTAGGGCATGGAACACTTGCTTCGACAATGCAGTCAAGTCTTTTGGTTTTGAGCAATGTCTTGATGAGTCTTGTGTGTACAAAAAGTTGAATAGGGATAAAGTGATGTTTTTGGTATTATATGTAGATGATATCTTGCTCATAGGAAATAATGCGGGCTTGATGAATTCAGTTAAGAAATGGTTGTCCACAAACTTTGATATGAAGGATTTGGGAGAAGCTGCTCACATCCCTGGGATCAAGGTTCTACGTGATCGCAAGAAAAGGATGTTAGGTTTATCTCAAGCTCTTTATATTGATACAATTCTGACCAGGTTTAGCATGCACAATTCCAAGAAAGGTTTTCTTCCTTTTAGACATGGAATTTCTTTATCTAAGGATCAATGTCCTAAGACAGATGAGGAAACAGAAAGCATGAAGACAGTTCCTTATGCATCAGCGGTAGGAAGTCTCATGTATGCCATGTTATGCATTAGACCTGGCATTTGTTTTGCCGTAGTCATGGTTAGCAGATATCAGTCTAATCCTGGACAAGAACATTGGACAGCAGTTAAGCATATAATCAAGTACCTGAAAAGGACTAGGGATTACATGCTAGTCTATCATTCGGATGAGTTGGTGCCCATAGGGTACACCGACTCAGATTTCCAGTCTGATATGGACTCTAGAAAGTCGACCTCAGGAAATGTGTTTACTTTGGGAGGTGGAGCCATTGTTTGGAGAAGCATCAAGCAAACGTGTGTTGCTGATTCTACCATGGAAGCCGAATATGTAGCAGCTTCTGAAGCAGCTAAGGAGGCAGTGTGGCTCAAAAAATTTCAGAAAGACTTGGCGGTTGTTCCTGCAATAGAAATGCCACTTACAATGTTTTGTGATAATAGTGGAGCGGTTGCAAATTCAAAGGAACCACGAAGTCATAAGAAGCCAAAACACATCGAGCGAAAATACCATTTGATTCGAGACAAAGTACAGAGAGGGGATGTGATGGTGGCGAAGATTGCATCAGAGAACAACTTTCCAAACCCTTTCACAAAAGCTTTACCGCAAAAGTGTTTTGATAGACATGTTGAAGGAATGGGTGTTAGAGTTGTAGGTGCATGGTTATGAGTCTATGTGGGAGATTGTTAGGATATACTATTAACCATGCGTTTTGATATAGTATTAATATTGAAAAATTGTTTATTCATTTATTCAATTCAATAAAGTGTTACATTAAATAAATCAATTGTCATATATGTGTCCTTAACTTATATAGTAGATGATTTCGTGTATAGAGTTTAAGCTTGTATATAGAAGATTAAATCATCAGTTCTTATAAGTTAAAATTTATAGTTCACAATCATAGATGGGAACTTGGACAAAATCATCAGAAAGATTGTAGCACGACATTAAACGTAATTTATCTTGATTATGAGAATGACATAGTTCTAACTTCTCGTGCTAGTGCATTTGGTATGTATTGAACGGGATCAAGCAGAGATAGTTGTTTTAGACTGACTGATAAAAACATATTCTCTAAACTATTAAATGTACTTATATTCTTAATCTTGATACAACGATTATGATCTGTATATATTAATTATCATTTTGATTTATTAAAAGGTGAGATTCTGAGATGGGTCAATATGCCTGGTAGATTGGATGATAATAATATATATTGGTGAAATAATTAGTTAGTTGATGGAATCCATGTCTCAGTATAGAGATTGATGATACACCTTTTATGAGAAGCTTGTAAGTTTTCATATGTAAACCCGGCCGGTAGATTTATGAATCTGGCACATGAAATAAGTAAAGTATTGCTCTAAAAGAAGTTAATCATTGAATTAAATTCGTCAGTAATTTAATTTATTGATTAGTATCGGTAATATTAACATGGGGAATCAAATAAGTGCTTAGTGGTGAATTTCGAAATAAATAGAGGAGTTCAATTACGAATTTTTAGTTGAATGATTTGTAATTTATTATGGTAAGAATAATTCAATTTAATTATTTAGAATTATTTCCATAATAGGAAGCCTCAGTAATAAATTATGTGATCCCTCCAGTGCCCAATTTAACTAGAACTCAGAATCCTATTTTCTAGTAGAAGATGGAAAAGTAGCGTGTCTTTTTTTTTAAGGAAGAAACGTGTGTTTTGAAGTTTTCTTGAAAAAAAAGGATTTGCTTTTCTTCTCCTCTTTGGACTAGAAAGACATCTCTATAAATGGGGATTCTAACCTAGATTGGATTGAGTATTTTATACAATACTTGCCCACCCAAGTATTGAGAGAGTTCAATTGTTGATTGGGATCACTGTAGAAGACTATAGAGCTGGAGTTGGATTTACTTCAAGATATCTGCACACGCTTCAAGAGGTAATCCTGAGTTAATTTTCAGCATACTTTGTATGTGATGACTATTTGTGATTGTTGTTTATATTCATGCAAGATGTATGATTCTGGAATGCTTCCGTTGTGTATGCTATTTTCTAACACTTCAAGCATCAACCATCAGTATATCACCGTCTTCATCACGCATTGCATCCAAATCCCTTTCTCTATGATCATCATCCTCACCAACTTCAGTAAAGGTTGATGTTGTTGATACTGTGAAATTTTCTCGAAATTCTCTACCACCAATTTCACCATCCAAAATCACTTCTAGTTCATCTTCATCTTCTTGCGGCAATTTATACTGACAGAGTGGACAAGTATTAATCCGATTAAACCAAGGGATAATACAATCATTATGAAAAAAATGCTTACAAGGGAATTGACTAGCTCACGTATCAATTACAAATTCCTCCATACAAATGGAACAATTTTTCGATGATTAATTGATTTTCACAATTGAAAGTGAGTTGATAAACGATTTAAGAGTCGGTGAACGGAATTGAGGTGAGTTAAACAACTCAAACGAAAGATCATCGAAATCACTCTCATCGGATTATGTATGGAATCTAGATAACTAAAAGTAACAAAATCATTGGTGGAAAGGATATAACTGGTAAGATTTAAATGTTGAGGAAAAGGTACAAAACTGGCAATGGTGTAATTAGGGAGGAGGTGGCGATGAAAGTAGCGAGGGCAACGAAAAGAGAAGCTAACGCCAGCGGTGGTGGTTATGTGAAAGGCATCGTTCCAGTTGTAGCACCGGTAAGAACGGCGGTTACCGGCGGTGCAAAGGGTGGCCTTTGTCGTTGACATGAAGGACCTTTGGTGTCCTCTTGCTCGGTTTTCTCGAGGTACACACTATATTCTTAAATTTTCCTTTATTTTATTTTTGGAGAAGAGTTAAGAATAGTGTCTATTTAAATTGTTTTGTGCATGAACCCGTGGAATTATGGCATCATTATTATATTTTGACATCAACTTTTATTTTGGTTTGTGTTATAAATATTAAAGATAAGGCCTAAAATATATTTATATCTAAATTATTCCATCTTTAGATATAAATTAATAAAGTTAAAGGGCAAAAATATTTAGAGAAACACATCTAGATGTTGACTAAATTAAATTGTTCTCTTGATATGCTTCTCGGCATGTATGTCCATAAAATATTCGCCCACCTACCATATGTTCTAGAAATTTATTGACGGATTAGCTTATCTATTATATTTTTTAGGGAAAAAATCAAAAATATCCTTAAAATATGTGAAAGGAGATAGAATGTCCTACGTTATAGTTTGGCTAAGAAATGTCTTATCATCAATACTTTGGCTAAAAAAAGTCATTGCAGTCAAAACTTTGGTCCAAAAATGTTCTTATAGTTATAAAATGGGGTAAAATGTCTTTTTTCGAATAAATATTTTTTTAAACACATCTTCTTCAACTATATCTATACTACCTTAAAAACATTAACTCGCTAACTTGAATGTTAAAATACTAAAATACCCCCAAATTAAAACACTATATTTAGTATATATGTTGTATAGTTAATATTGTATTTATTTATGCTATATTATATTAAAAGCATATTGTTTTTCACATTGTTGGGTAGTGACTCTTCCAGAAGGTTCTGATTTTTTTATTGAGTTGTAACTTTTTGGATGAGTTATGATACATTAAAAATGTTGTGATTTTTCTGAAGTGTTGTGACTTCTCATAAATGACGCGATAAAACTTTTTCATAATATCCTTTCATGTTTTCAAATAGAGGGGGTTTCTCACACTTTTAAACTACAAGTTTGGTAAGTTTTATATTCTTCTTCTTAAAATAATGAAAATTGTGAGAGTTGTTCAACCACGCAATTATAATATTTTTTGGTTTTCTATTCTTCTTCTTTAAATAAGGAAGATTGTGAGAGTTTTTCAATCAATAAATTGCAATATTTTTTTGTGGGTAAAATAGATAGATCAATAAAAATTGGTTCGACAAGGCAAATGAAATAACTCAACTTCAAATGAAAAGATTATCTTGATATCATATTTACTCATTTTCGAAGCAATAAAATATACTTTGTAGCAACTTCCACTTGACAAAAAAAACAACGATTTCTGTTGCACAAACTACAAATTTGAATTGAAAATCTAAAAAGTCTGAAAATGTGGGGGAAAATGTACTTGATCAAAAACTTATTTGAAGAGTCCGAACTACCTTTTGTAAATACTCTTTCCTTTCCAATTTATTTGGTGTACTTTTACTTTTATTCAGTTTAATATAGAATGTAATTTTTTCTTTGGGTATGAAACATCTTTAAGACCAAAAATTGAAAAGAACTTTTAATATATTCAACATATGATCCTTAAATTGAAATTCGTCTTTATTTTGTAAAATTTCATGTAAAATTAAAATTAGACCAATATATATATATATATATATATATATAATCTGTCTATACCTAACTTAAAACACCAAATGTAGTATATCCTCTATATTTTACATTGTATTATATTTATTTGTGTGTATTATAGTATAATATATTAAGACAGACACATTTTCATATTGAAGGGTTGTGACATTTTCGAAGAGTTATAACTTATTAGATGAGTTGTGAGCTTTAAAAAGGGTTGTGACTTTTCTATAGGGTTGCAACTTTGAAGAGTCGTAACTTTTCCGAAGGGTTGTGAAATTTCCGAAGAGTTTTGACTTTTCTTATGAATTGTGACTTTTCCGATTGGTTTTGAGTTTTCTAAAGGGTTGTGACGTTTTTTTCATAAGGCGCGGTATGTAGTTTTCACACACTTCCCTTTGTTGTCTATAAAAAGAGGGGTTTTCTTAAATTTTTTAACTACATTTTAAAATTATTATTCGTGTTCTTCTTCTTCTCAAAAGATCCTATTTAGTACATCTTCAATATCTTTATCATGGAACAATATGCACATACTATTACTGTAAATTTTAACTATAAATGATGGGGTTTGCTCACATTTTAAACAACATTTTAAAAATGTTTTTAGTTCTTCTTTTCTTAAAACCTCAGGATTGATTTATAGACGTGGACAATATCAAAGGTTATTGAAATTAGTATATTCTCTAACATGACTGTTAAGTAAATGTAATATTCCAACTAAAAATATCAAATTTAGTACATCGTCTATATTTTACAGTAATTTTATATTATATTATATTATTTTAAAAGTAAGAACACCAACAATAAAATAATGAGATAGTACCACACTAAAGAGAACGGAGGAGAAAGTATATTGAAAAAGTGTAATTATGAGTTATTAAGAGTGACAATTTTTTTATTCTAATAATATTTACTTTATATTTAAAAATAGTGTGCTACCTGGTTTGACATTCACGTGCAATGCACATGCGTCAAAACTAGTAATTATCAATGAACACTATTCTTGTTTTCTTTCTTCTAAAATAACTTTAACAAATAAAAACATAGAAAATAGTTTTTTTATTCTTAGAGTGTGTTTGGTATGAAGACAAATGTTATCCATGGAAAATATTTACCTTCAAAATGTTTTTCTGGAAAATAAATAGATTTTTACTTATTTTTTCATATTTGATTGTTGAGTAAAAAGTATTTTCTGCAAAAGATTTTTAGTGTTTGGTTAATGAGAGAAAAATATTTTTGAGAAATGTCTTTTATTTTAGTAGATTAGAAACTTATTTTTGAAATTTAATGTTATGTTATAAAAAATGTTATGTTATAAAACATATATTTGTATCAATATTATTCCCTTTTTTAGATATAACTTGGTGACGTTAAGGTAAAAATACATTTTATATCTAAATTATCTCATTGATTAGTGAAACACCTCTAGATGTTGATTAGATTATATCGGTGTCTCAATATGCTTCGAGGCGTATCTTCATAAAATTTAGGTTCACCTACCATAGGTTCTATTTTGAATTCCACTTTTTTTTTCAATTTTCCTTGCAATTGATGATATATTAATTTTTTCATATATTTTTAATTAATATTTTTAATATTCTAAACTCTCCCCTTTTAAATCAGAGAAAATTGATGTCAAGACTGAGAGGAGATCACGAATAAGAAGATGGAGAAGAATATGATGAATGTCATGGTGGAATAAATATATTTATATGGTGATAGTTTTGACCTTGAAACTTCAGTTTTAACTTAGTATTAATTTATTTAGATTTTTCATGATAAAATTAGTTTTCAACATGGAGTGTCACATTATAAAATATATAAACAAAAGAGAGTGCACACATCGTTATCAGAAATAAGTCAAGGAATGTTTAGCTAATTACTGAGTGATAATTAAGGTATGAAAATTATACTCTCAATAGTTCATGTATGAAACTCAAAAAGTTAAGATAATTAAGTTTTGGCCCTTTAAACTATTATTATTATTATTATTGTTATTATTATTATTATTATTGTTGTTATGAATTATTATTATGAATTATTATTATTACTATGTAATAAATGTCTATTTTTGTATATTTTCTTTGGAAAAAATTAATGACTCTAAAAATGTTAGTAATCATTATTTTGAGACCAAAGAAGTTTTCTTTTTAAATAAAGAATTTTCTTGGTAATAAATTACCGAGAAAAATAATTAAGTCTTCTCTTTTTCTCTATTATATTTTTGTATTATTAGTTTATAATTTGATAACACATTACACACAAATATTAACCTTTTATTGGATTTTAATGCACATTATTATCATTTTAAAAAATTAAAATCCGATGATGTCACTCACAACATACTTGAAATCAAGTGAGAAAGAAAGAATAGAACTCTTCTGTGGAGGAGAATAGTTTAACGGTATGTAATTAATATGTTTTTAGGTTTTGTTTGGAAAGACATTCTGATAGTTGAATTTGATATAATTGGGTGTAATTACATTGTTTGTCATGTTTAGTTTGACAGATAATTACTTGATCAGTAGGTAATTAATGTAATTGGCAGGAGGTAATTGTACTCTACAATTCACAGGCAAAGACTGTGAATTGCCATGTAATTACCAGATGATTACTTTTTTTAAATTTCTTTTGACTTCTATTATTTTAAGTTCTTTTTTTATTATTCTAAAAGTTTACTTTTATTTTATATTACTGTATTTCATTTTCTTCTTATCTCAACCTTACTTACGTGTATGCAATTTTTTCGTATCATCTATTTCATTACGTCATGCTTATTTTCCCATTAGCATAATTTTATTAGTATTCTAAATTTCAAATTAAATATAATTTATTGTTAATTCAGATTATAGATTTACGTTTTTTTTCAAAAAAATAATCATATTTATGTATGCTACGTGAAAATTTGCTATAAGAGTATTTTGTTAAATTTTTTGTTTTGAATTTATAACTTATGTTATATTTCAATTTCATTAGTTTTAGTAATATTGAATTCACATAGCACTTTTTTTTAATTAGACTTAATAATGATCTTTTTGTCAAACATTTTATAATTCATGGCATTTTATTTATATATTAATCTTTTTATCAAACATGCATTTTACGATATTCATAGAAACTTCATACTTTTAGTATTTATGATCAATTCAATTGAAATGTATTAATTTGAAAAGATATAAATCAATTATTTTTTTATAATATTAGTTAAAGAATAAATGTGTATTAGTTAGTATATTTTTTAAAAAAGAATATATATCTTAAATACTTAATTTAATGTCCTTTAGTTTCTCATTTGTGTAGTATAAATTTTAAATAATTAATTTTTTATTTTTAAATTCAATATAATTTTATGATTGCTATTATGCATCCAAACAGAACAGCTGTAATTACACTATGACATTAAAAATGACATGTGTAATTACAGCGTATTAACATTATGACAATCAAACAACCAAAATTATTAGGTTGATAATTACTACCCTAGTAATTACGCAAATTTCATTACCAGGTGACTTTTCAAACAAACCCTTATTGATATTTGATTTAAGAAAATTTTGCTATACGAGCCTTTTGCTCATTAGTATTGATTTGATTAATTTTTTTTTTTTTGCTTCACTTGTAAGGTTACGTCTTGTATTTATGGTATGGTTATAACTTTGGTGCTTATTTTTAGAAAAAGGATCATTAGAAGTATAAATAATATATCTTGTCTCAATTTGATCGATATCTTTTAAAAAGATACTTTATATATCATTGAATTTAAATTAAATCTACTTCTTATTTTTGAGAAAAGGTTTAAAATATCCATTTAATTGTTTTGTCAATACGGTGGAATATATGATGATTGTTTTTCTCTTTTAAAAAGATATTTTATATATCATTGAATTTAAATTAAATCTGCTTCTTTTTTTTTTAGAAAAGGATTAAAATATCCATTTAATTGTTTTATCCATACGGTGGAATATATGATGATTGTTTTTCCATTAAACTTATCTTATATCTATAAATAATAAATAATATTATAAAACTATGAAGGCTTTAGAAATGATGATAACATTTTTGTCCTTCCGTAAAAGATTACATGATAGATAAATTTGTCATTTATATTTCATTTTGATTATTGATCAATTATTTTTATAACATTTTTAATTAAGGAGTCCTAAAATCTTTATCTATATCTATATATAATATAAAGGAGAAACGTATAGAAAGTAATATGGCATCTTTCTATTACCTTCATTCATGTTTATATTTTTTCTCCGTTTCTTTTAGTATTTTTCCTAGTTCTTTTTATAAAATATATTCTTTAAGAAATCAAATCATATTTATTATTTTAATTATCGCTAATGAATTAAGAAAAATCGTTAGGATTTCACCATGATTTTTTAAAATCTTTGAAGTTTATTTTTTCTTCAAAGAAAAAATCAAAATATTATCATTTGCTTGAACTTTTATTGAAAGGAAATATAACTTTCTTCCATATATAGGTTATTTCTTCCCTTGAAGAAAATTTTGGAGATCTATAACTTGAAGATCTTTATTCTCAAAAGTAGAACACAAGAACATCCACAATGTAGTCAATAAAACATCGTTAAACACACCTAGATGTTGACAAAATTAAATGGTTGTCTACATATACTTATGGGCATGTATGTCCATAAAATTTTTGCACACCTACCATAGGTTCTAGCAATTTGATGACATTTTAGTTTTTTTTTAATTATATTTTTGATAAAAAAGGTCAAAAATTCCCTTAAATTATGTGAAAGGAACAAGAATATCTTCCGTTATAGTTTGGCTAAGAAATGTTCTTACCGTCAATACTTCGGCTGAAGAATGTATTTTACAGTCAATACTTTTGTCAAGAAATGCTCTTATAGTTATAAAATGGGTCAAAATGCCTTTTTTTGAATAAATATTTTTTTCTAACACATCTTCTTCATAATTATCAAAGCACACTATTCTTGTTTTCTTTCTTCTAAAATCACTTTAAGAAATAAAAATGTTTGAAATATATTTTTTTCTTCTTAGGGTGTGATTGGTATGAAGGAAAATGTTTTCCATGAAAAATATTTACTTGAAAATGTTTTTATGGAAAACAAGTAGATTTTTTACTTATATTATCATATTTGGTTGTTGAGTAAAAGTTATTTTCTGGAAAAGATTTTTAGTGTTTGGTTATGAATGAAAAATATTTTTGAGAAATATCTTTTATTTTACTAGAGTAGAAAATAATTTTTGAAATTAAAAATATTTTTTTAAAAATAAACGTAAATTATTTCGGGATTGGG
>NC_028637.1:26810940-26857382 GCF_001406875.1 Solanum pennellii | reverse complement strand
GGGGGGGGAATCGAGGGTAGGGTGAGAAATTAAAAACTAGAAGTTGAAAATATTTTTCAAAAATAAGCTTAAAATTTCTTTTGGGGTGTGGGGGGTCGACGATAGGGGTGAAAAAATATTTGAACTTGAAAATATATTTTAAAAACAATCTTAATTTTTTTGGGGGAGGGGAGGAGGGGGGGAGGTTGAGGGTAGGGGTTGCCTCCCTCGTCAACATGAAAGACTTTTAGTGTCCTCTTGCTCGTTTTTCTTGAGGAACACACTGTAGCCTAATTTTTCTTTATTTTATTTTTGGAGAAAATGAGAAAAATGCCTATGTAAATTGTTTTGTTCATGAAGTGGTGGAATGTATCATCATTATTACATTTTGTCATTAAGTTTTGCATAATTTACATAAATCCCACAATAAAGAGAGTAAATTATATTTTATCCCTATTTTTTTTTAAATTACAACAATTCCTTAAATTTTGTACCTTTTAAATACATTATAGAGTAACTCGTAAACATTATAACATAAATCGGATACAACATGTGTAGCTCGGATACATTAAAAATTAGTTCAGATACATATAACATAAACAAAATACCTAATATATAGCTCGGATGCATTAAATATTATCTCGGATACAATAATATGTAGCTCGAATTCATTAAATATATCAGGAGATAAATAAGAGATTTTAGAGATTATTAGAAATAAAAGGGGATATTGGAAATAAGGAAAACGTAAGACTTGTATTTCAGTAATTTTATCTTGAATGTTATGTTATAAAAAATATATTTGCATCAAAATTCTTAAATTTTTTTCAGATATAAAGTATTGAGTTAAGGCTAAAAATATATTTTATATTTAAATTATCTCACTGATCAGTGAAACACATCTTGATGTTGATTAGATCAAATCAGTGTCTCAATATGCTTCTAGGCGTATGTCCATAAAATTTACGTTCACCTACCCTAGGTTCTATTTGATGATACATTAATTTTTCATATATTTTTAAGTAATTTTTTTATATTCTAAACTCTCCCTTTTATTTCGGAGAAAATCGAAGTCAAAACTAAGATGAGATCACGACTAAGAAGGTGGAGAAGAATATGATGAATGTCATGATGGATAACTATATTTATATAGTAATAGTTTTAACCTTGAAACTTCATTTTTAACATAGTATGAAATTATTTAGATTTATGATGATAAAATTAGTTTTCTACATGGAGTGTCACGTCATAGAATATTTAAACAAAACAGAGTGCACATATCGTCATCAGAAATAAGTCAAGGAATGTTTAGCTAACTACTGAGTGATAATCAAACTATCAAAATTATACTCTCAATAGTTCATATATGAAACTCAAAAAGTTAAGATAGTCTAATTTTGGCCCTTTTAACTCTAAATATTATTATTATTACTATTATTGTTATGTAATAGATATCTATTTTTGTATATTTGCTTTGGAAAAAAATAATTACTCTGAAAATGTTAGTTATCCTTATTTTGAGGAAAAGGAAGTTTTCCTTATAAATAAAGAATTTTCTTGGTAATAAAAAACGAAGAAAAATAATTAAGTCTTCTCTTTTTCTCTATTATATTTGTGTATTATTATTTTATAACTTAATAACACTTCAAATGTCTAACCTTTTATTGGAGTTTAATGTATATCATTATCATTTTAAAAAATTAAAGTCCGATGATGTCACTCACAACTTACTAGAAATCAAGTGAGAAAGAAATAATAGAACTTCGATCCTTTGTGGAGGAGAATAGTTTAATCGTATATAATTAAGATATGTTTTATAACTTTTATGGCTTGTTTGAAAAGACATCCTGGTAATTGAATTTGATATAACGGTGTAGTTATATTGTCTTTCCTGTTTAGTTTGACATATAACTACTTGATTAGCAGGTAATTGGTGTAATTGGTAAGGGGTAATTATACTCTACAATTCACAGGCAGAAACTGTGAATTGCTGGTAATTACATGGCGTGATTACGAGATGATTACTTTTTTTTTCTAATTCTTTGAACTTGTATTATTTTAAGTTCTTTTTTTTTAATTATTCTAAAAATTTTACTTTTTATATTATATTATTTATAACATTTTCTTCTTATTCTCAACCTTATTTTAAGTCATTCTATGCAATTTTTTCGTATCATCTATTTCTTTATGTCATGCTTATTTTCTCATTAGCACAATTTTTTAGTATTCTAACTTTCAAATTATAATATAATTTATTGTTAAGTTACATTAGAGATTATAATTTTTTTTATTGAAAAAAAAAATCATGTTTATGTATGCTATGTGGAAATATGCTATAAGAGTATTATGCTAAATTTTTATTTTTGAATTTATAACTTATGTTATATTTACAGTTTCATTTGTTTTAGTAATATTGAATTCACATAGAACTTAATTTTTTAATTAAACTTGATTATTATCTTTTGATCAAACATTTAATAATTTATGACATTTTATTTGTATATAAATCTTTTTATCAAACATGCATTTTTCGATGTTCGTAGAAACTTCATACTTTTTATATTTACGATTAATTCAATTGAAATATATTAAATCGAAAAGATATATATCAATTAGTGTTTATAATATTAGTTACATAATGAATGTTTATTAATTGACATATTTTAAAAAAAGAATATATAGCTTAAATATTTAATTCAATATCATTTTTAAAGTTTTTTATTTGTGTAGTATAAATTTTAAATAACTAATTTTTATTTTTAAAATATAATATAATTTTTTGATTGTATTTGTGCATCCATATAGAACTGTTGTAATTACATTGTCACATTAAACAAGATATGCATAGTTATAGTGTAATGTCATTGTGACAATCAAACATGTCAAAGTAGTTAATAGACAAAATTATTAGGCTGATAATTACTACCCGAATAATTATCCAATTTCAATAATCATGTGACTTTTCAAACGAACTCTTAATGATGTTTGGTTTAAGAATATTTTGCTACGCGAGCCTTTTGCTCATCAATATTGATTTAATTTTTTTTTTGCTTTACTAGTAAGGTTATGTGTTGCGTTTATGTTATGATTATAACTCTGGTGCTTATTTTAAGAAAAAGGATCATTAGAACTGTCACTAATATATCTTTTCTCAATTTGCTAGATACCTTTTTCAAAAAATATTTTATATATTATTGAATTTAAACTAAATCTACTTCTTGTTTTTGAGAAAGAGTTTAAAATATCCATTTAAATTGTTTTATCTATAATGTGGAATATGTGATGATTTTTGTTCCATTAAACTTATCTTTTGTCTATATATAATAAATAATATTATAGAAGTATGAAGGTTTTAGAAATGTTGATTACATTTTTGTCCTTCTGTAAAAGATTATATGATTGATAGAATTGTCATTTATTATTTCATTTTATAAATAATTAATTAATTTTATAATATTTTTAATTAAGGAGTCCTAAAATTTATATATAATATACAGGAGAAACATAGATAATGTAATGTGGCACCTCTCTATGATCTTCATTCATGTTTATCTTTCCTCTCCTTTTCTTTGAGAATTTTTTCTTAGTTCTTTTTATAAAATATTCTTTAAGAAATCCAATAATATTTATTATTCTAATTATATCTAATGGGTTGCGAAAATTTTTAGGATTTTACCCTGATTTTCTTATCTCATTGGAAATTCATTTTTTCCTTAAAGAAAAATCAAAATATTACCATTTGCTTGAACTTTTATTGAAAGGAAATATAACTTTCTTCCACATTGGGCTATTCCTTCGCTGGATGAAAAAAATTGGAGATCTATAAATTGAAGATCCTTATTATCAACAACAGAACAAAAGAATATCCACAATGTAGTGAATAAAGAGTCGTTGTTTATGGGGAGTTTTTTTTTTTTTTACAAAGTCTATGTTATTTTTAATTAATTTTTAATTATTTAGGTCTATTGGTATTATCATATAATAATATTGTGTCTTTTAATATAACTTATTTGTCATCTAATTTATCGCATTATGATTTGCAAATAATAAGTTTCTACATGACGCCCTAATCATTTTCGAACCCAATAAGTAGTATCATAACACATGATTTAAATGATCCTGTAGTTGAACAGGATTGAAGACAAACTCAAGCTGTTTCAAATCAATTTACAATCAATGTGATGATAATGAAGATTTTTGTGCTACTACATGTGGAGAAAAAAAATCAAATATATTTTCAACAATAGCTTGTAGCTCCATACTTTAAAACAAAATAAATTTTCAACGCATACTTACTTTGATGCATAGACTCCTAGTTTTAACCCTTGCAAACATTTAATGCTAGACCTCAACTTTTAACTCATGCATCTTACCTTCAACGTATGAGCTCCACTTTTAGCTCATGCATCTTACTTTTAACGTGTGAGCTCCACTTTCAAATCATGCATATTACTTTTAATGCATGAGCTCTACTTTCAATCCTGCTCAAAACTTTAAACACAAGACTCCAATTTTTAACCCATATCATTTTTAAA
Organism: Solanum pennellii; assembly: GCF_001406875.1. Lineage (NCBI taxonomy): Eukaryota > Viridiplantae > Streptophyta > Magnoliopsida > Solanales > Solanaceae > Solanum > Solanum pennellii. Next base: position 26,852,868 of record NC_028637.1, on the reverse strand, counting down.
TCATGGTACACAAAGTGATACATGAAAGTTATGTGAAGAAAAATGATCAAAATAATTATTCCATAAAACTCAAGTCAAAAGGAGAGATTTGTTAAGGTTTTGCCCTAATTTTCTTACCTTATATGAAATTTATTGTTTCTTAACGGAAAATCAAAGTAGTACCATAAATGCTTTAACTTTTACCAAAAGAAAAATATAATTTTCTTCCATATTTGTGTTATCCCATTCTTGGAAGAAAAATTTAACGATCTATGAATTGAAGATTCTTATTCTCATAGCACACATAAGAACATCCACAATGTATTCAGTAAAAAGTTTTTGTTTATGGGAAGATTTTCTCTTAACAAATAATATTATGTCTCTTAATATAATTTTATTTGTCATCTAATTTATCGTATTATGATTTGGAAACTATAAACTTCCACATGACATTCTTATCACTTCCGATACCAACAAAACCTCAATCGCTTTATATTTCCTACTTAAATAACATGTCTCTTAAACTCCTTTCTAACTTTTCATATGGATTATCGAATTTATAAACGACAATCATCCATGGAAATGTTGAATATTCATTTTTCATTCTTTCTTTCTATTATCATAGTTTTTTTTTTATTCTTCATCTTTTCCATAAGAAATTATAGAAAACATAGTGACATAATATGTCCTTCACTTTGGTAAAGATCAAAGATATATTTTCCAAAGATTCATTAAAAAAATGTTAGCATTAGTTTAGTACAAGTTCATCAAAACGAAGAAGGAAGCTTAATTATGTTGACATATTCATAAAGAGAGATGATCATATTGGTATAAAGTTTGAATGTTTCCAGTATTTTAAAATTGATCATTAATATAACCTATTGTTTTGATTTCAATATTCTAAAACTATGTCATGATCTAGAGATATATCATATATGGTACATTTCTCATAGCTATTAGATTTTGTTTTCCTTATAATCTACATGTTAGAAAAGTTAAGGTTCACCTCTCTTTTTCCAATAATTCTATTTATCTTTTCTTCAAAATTATTTTTGACTATTTTTCATATTTTTCTACTTACTTATTATTACAAAAAAAATAAGTATTTTGGTTTTTTATATAAGTAGTCCTTAATGTATGTAAAATGAGTATCATTTTTGTCTTAAGCCCTAAATTTAACTTTTTTCACGGTTTAAACCTAAAGTCCCCCCTCCCAAAGTCCCCCTTCTCTGGTTCTTTTCTCAATAAGAGGAATTGAGGATACTAATCCACCCCATATATTGCTTATTCAAACTCACCCATAACTTTATTTTTCTTTCTTTTAAATAATTTCTACTAGGGGTCAACTGAAAATTTATTGGATTCGGTGGAAGGACAAAAAAAATCACACCTATTGATTAAAATTTTCATGTTTCATCGAATTAACCAATTAGCTCATCCAATCAAAATATCATCTCTTTCATTCTAATGAGATTATAAAATAAACAGTAATAAAATAATAGAGAATTTTTTTGTATATATGTCATCCAAAGTATAGATATGCTACTTCTTGTATCATTATATTACAAGTTTGAATTAACTTTTTGATTCCATCATAGCTTAAAGTAAAGTCATTCATACCATTAATGAAAAAATGGAACAAGCTGCTCAAATTATAATGAGTATTGTATTTTTCTAAAAGAAGATGGAGTTGACATATGAGAAAAGTAGCGAAAGAACTAGTAGGAATGCTAAGGCTCGTAGAAGAACTGTTTTATTATTCATGTTCACTATGCAAATTGTTGGTCATCAGATATTTAGAAGGAGTCAAATTTCAAGCATTTCGATAGGTATGAACTTTTACATACATGTGAAAACTATAAGTTTTTATTTATTTTAGGATTAACAAAGACACAACAGAAGATAGTTAAAAAATCAAAAGAGGAGTTTTTAAAATCTATTTTGAGAAGATGCTGCAGTTTTAGAGAGAAGCAGGAAGACAGAACAACAAAGGAGAAGAGAGAAATGTGTTGGGGAATGGGACGTTAGTTTTCAACTGTGAGAAAATTAAATTTTGGGCTTAGGACAAAAATGATACCCATTAAACATATATTAAAGAGTATTTCTATCAAGTTATATGTATTAAGGATCAAAATAAATCAACTCCTTTACGTGAAGGACCATTTTGATCATTAAAACTTTGACAAATGAAGTCAATTTGGGAGATTCCATCCAAATCAAGGATATATGTGTTAAGTTTGTACACGGCGAGGACATTAATAATTTTACTACGATGATAAGGGTAAAGTAGAACAAATGAAAGTTGAAAGATATTTTTGAAAATATATAGAATTCATTTTTGTATAATTAATATTGTTATTTTTTTTCTTGAAAAACTACTCGACTAAACATATATCCATATACCATACATACTAATTCTACCTATATTATAAAATAATTACATATATTTTCATTTATTTAGAGTTTTATACCATATTTTAAGTTAGATAAATTGATATATACCATTCTTTGAAATTAGCCTATAATAGAATCCTTAATTAACTATTCAATTATTTACGAAAATTTATGCATTCACTCCAAATCAACACACTCTCTCCAAAATTTTCCTCCCACATTTTATTCATCACTCTCCTTCCATCACCTCCATTATTGCACTTTCAACATGAATATATAAACACACTCTTTGTTGGCTAGTCCTACTTCAAAGGTTTGTTGTTTATTGAAAAATGATTCAAAAAATTTGCATCACTGACAATTTTCTATAAAGGATCGATTGTGATGCTTATTGTCATTAGCAACAAGGCAGAAAATATTCTAATGTTTGTAGAAAGGCGAACAATTATGATGTTTATTGGTAAAAAACAATTGTTGTGAAAACAATAAGTGGAGATTTATGCATATATCTGATACAATATCGAGATATGTTACACATTTTTGAGTTATAATTATATGTATCTAATTTTATTAGTATTTATGATTAATTGTATGTATAAAAATATACAAATTTATCTGGGTAAGAGTTCACGAAGCTGATAAAGGATACACATTTCTGAGTTAAGACATAATGTATTTTATTTTCATCAATGTATATGACCAAGTGAACATGTACCAGACAAATTATATATACTTGTATCCAAATAGAGTTCTTGTATATGACAATATATGTTGCTAGCATGTATTTGAGACATTATTTAACTTTTATCATTGTATCTAATTATGTATATGTGTGTATATATATTTGAAAAAGTATACATATTTTTCTGAATAAGATTTCATGAATTTGAGAAAGTGTATATGTTTTTTACTTAAGAAGTCTAAATTTTTTTGAATCACCAAATAATATAGAAGAATTTTCATTTATTTGATTTATTTAGGAATTTTGATATGCCATATCCTTTAAAATCGTTAGAAACACATTTTTCTCCTTCATTAATGACTTTTATTTATATCTCTTAACTACATACACACCTTCATTAATGATTCCCAGTTATATCTCTCAATTAGACACACTAATTGATATGTATCCATCTTTCATTATTGAAACTGTAAGTTTTTTTATGTGAATGATATATTGTGGTTTCACGGTATTTTTAATTCTTTTTTCTTAAGTTTAGTGTGTGTCCAAAAGTCTTTTTGTACTGATTTTTATGTAAGTTTCTCTTTATTTGCAGGAAATCTGTCCAAAGACGAACGCGGAAGTTTTTGAGCGAGAAATGCAGAAGAGACCACCTATGGAGCTTATGACGGTCCATCGAGCTTGTAACAGTCCGTAGGTGGCATCGTATTGAAGATGCTGAAGGAACATGGGGAAGTCTGACCTATGTGTGGGATTACGGAAGTCCAGGACGGTCCGTCCTGATGGTTCGTCATGATGATCAAAGAGTAGTCCCAGTACCCAAATGCCAAGAAGTTTAAGTATTATGGAACGGAGACCCTCGACGGACCATCGTGCTTGGAATGGTCCGTCATACCTGCTGTCGAGGGTAATGAAGGGAGCAGCAGAAGAAATTGTGAAATATGGGACGACGGAGGCCATGACGGCCTATTATAACCACGACGGTCCGTCACGAGGTCTGTCGACCCAGCCGCGTTGTGACATATTTTCAGTAATTAGAGTCCTTTTTTTATTAGGTTTTTGTTTTTTATAAATAGTTCAAAAAATCTCATTTTTGGGGTTAGACTCTTTTATGTTAGACTCTTTGTTAGTAGACTTTTTGATATTAGACTTTTTGACTGTTACAAACTGGAATTGATTGTTGGTGATTTTGTTGATTAATCAAGTAAATTTCTGAATTTTATTCTTACTAATCAAAGTAAGTGCATGAATTCTTATATTAAATATAAGAATATTGTGATTATGAGTACGGGTAACTAAACTCCATAACTAGGGTTGTGGGAATCATGGGTGAATAAATAGGTAAAATCTAACTAAAATAACAATTCCAGAATAGTGTCTTGCATGTATTGATAATTCTTTCGTTTAGAAGTTTTTTTAATGGATGGCCAATGCTAGAACTTTCCTTAATGCTACTTGCCGGACCAAGGAGGTAGATAATAGGAAAAGAATTGTCAACATAGATTTATTGTATACTTCTAATAGGCTAGTGTCGATTGGTACGAGGTAATAACTTAGTCAAATATCGAATACAATGCTTAATATGAAGTAAAGGTAAGGGTTAGTATAGCAACACACGTAGCCGGACCAAGGTGCGGAGTGAAATTTTATAGATGTCGGACCAAGGATTTAGAAATACATAACTTATCACTTTGCATGCAAGATACTAGGAATGAATTATTATTGTTAGAATTATCAAGTTAGGAACCTGTGGGGAACACTTAAACCCTAGTTACTTTTATTAATTGATTAAACTCCAAGATTTGAATCTGTTAGTTGTTTACTTTAATTTAGTTAGTTATTTTCATTAATTTAGAAATAAAACCCCCCCTTTATTGTCTTATTTTTTTCTAAGGAAATAATTGACTAAATAATAGTAATAATAGATTAAAGTTAAGTTTGAACTATTTTCCTCGTGGGAACGATCCCAACCTCATTAGTTGGGTTCTTTACTTTTTACGACCGCTTTACTTCTTATTTGAGAAGTAAGTTAGAGCGTATCAAATTTTGGCGACGCTTCCGGGGAAAGTAGCTTTTAGATTAACTTAAACTTATTACTAAAGTTTAGTTGATATTTTTTTAATTTTATTTTTTTATTGTTTTTGATTCTTACAGAACTATCTTCCTTGTATGCCAAATACATGGAGAGGAAGAGAACCCACCCTTGTTTCCCTACGATCACGAATTATAGCGTACACTACACAATATGAATCGAAACTTGGTATTAACGATGATGTTCCAAACTAGAACATCCCAGCTCCTGTTGATGTTCATGGTCAGTTATTACCCGAAGATCCGGGTGAAAATCAACAAAGGGGACAAAACCCTGCTCCACGCCCTCAAGAATACTACAGAGGTAATGATAGTATTGCAGACTCTGATGGGACACTTCTCTTGCCCCCTCTACCACAAGGCCACTCCTTTGTGGTAACTAGTAGTCTGATGCAAATGCTTACTGCTAGAGGTTTGTTTTCAGGGCTACCTTCTGAGTACCCACATGCCCATATATCTAAGGTAAGGGCAGTGTGTAAAAGTTGGGTAGGGAGGCCTGATTTGGATTTGGATGTAATAGGGCTAAGAGTATTAATTTCCTCTCTCACTAACGGGAGAGGATGCTATTTGGTTCACTGAGCTCCCTTATAACTCAATTTTCACTTGGAACCAACTAAGGGGCAATTTCTTAGCACATTACTACCCGGTCTCCAAGAAACTAAACCAAAAAGATAGAGTGAACAGCTTTGTGGCATTACCAGGAGAGTAAGTTAGTAGTTCTTGGGATAGATTCACTTCATTTTTGAGAAGTGTCCACAATCACCACATAGATGATGAGTCACTGAAGGAATACTTCTATCGGGGACATGATGATAATAATAAAAAGGTATTGGATACTATAGCGGGTGGTTCTTATGGGGAGTGTCCTTATGCCGTGATCACCGAAAAGTTATAAAAAATATCCCTGAATAATAAAGCTTGGAGTACTAGGAAGTTAGATACTGGGAGAATTACCTTCGTAGTGCAATCCACTCACAACCCATCCAAAGATGAGATTCGTGAAGAGATGGCTCAAATGAGAACTGAGCTTGTGTTGGTATTAAAACATGTCACTGGGGTGCAGAAAAGATAAATGCAGTTAACTACTTGTCTAAACCACCACCACCAAATTATGAATGTTATTATAAGGAGGATTCCTATGCGGTAAATGAGCAGACGGGGGGTTTCCGACCGAGTGCCAAAGGCTCAAATTAGGAGAATTTACGCCAAGGTCAAGGAAACAAAGGTCGGATCTATGGTAACTATAACCGTGAGGGTTATTATGTCCGAGATGGAAACTACAACCGCGACAACAACTTCAACAGGGGTAACTATGGAAACAGAAATGATAGAAATGTGCCCTATGTCCCTCCTCAAAATCGTGAAGTTACTCTGAGGGATGGTGGAGATAGTATGGCGCGAGTTGAGGATATGTTGCACAAAATTATGAGGAGGTTCGATACTAGTGATGAGCACATTAAAGAGTTAAGGAGTGATTTAGCCGGTATTGAGCAGAATGTCGATACACATGCAATATCGATTAAGCAGCTTGAGTTGCCAATGGCCCAATTATCTGCGACTGTGGACACACGGCAACGTGGCACTCTTCCTAGAAACATTGTCCAAAATAAAAAAAATGATGGACACTGTATGGCAATCACTACTCGGGGTGGTAAGCAAACCATTGACCAACCTATGCCGTCTAATGAGGAAAAGATGATAAAAGATAATGATAAAGTGGTAGAGGTTAGTGGTGAAGTAGAAGATAACACTGGAAAAGATGATGAAATGCCTACAAAGGTAACTCCCATGCCTAGACCCCCCCTTTCCTCAAAGATTAGTTAAAAAGACAGAGGATGGTAAATATCTGCGTTTTATAACAATGTTAAAGCAGCTTTCTATCAATGTCCCTTTGGTAGAAGCTCTAGAACAAATGCTCGGTCATGCCAAGTTTATGAAATATCTGGTTACAAAGAAAAGATCGGTCACTTTTGAGGATGATGATAGAGTGCAGCATTGTAGTGCTTTTGCTACAAGATCTCTAGTACAAAAGAAAGAAGATTCGGGTGCGTTCACTATTCCATGTACAGTCTGGTCATTACATTTTGTGAAAGCATTATGTGATCTGGGGGCAAACATAAATCTCATGCCCTTCTTGATTTACAAGAAGTTGGGTTTGGGTGATCCAAAGCCCACTGCGATGCGGCTACTGATGGCCGATCGAACAGTAAAAAGCCTATACGGATACTCCACGATGTGCTAGTAAAAGTGGAGTTATTCATATTTCCGGCAGATTTTGTTATTCTTGATTGTGAAGTCAATTTTGAAGTGCCTATTATTCTTGGGAGGCCATTCCTAGCTACTGGTAGAGCTTTTGTTGATATGGAAAAGGGGCAGATGAAATTTCGGTTGAACAATGAAGAAGCGACCTTCAACATTTGTAGGTCCATCAGGCAGAGTGGTGAGCTCCAATCGGTATCTGCTATATCCTACAAAGAAAAGATGAAGAAGTACCATGACCTAAAAATTGCAAACGAGAGTTTATGGTTGGGGATTTAGTACTTTTATACAATTCTAGTTCGCGCTTGTTTCCGGGCAAGCTCAAGTCCAAATGGACTGTCCTTTACTTGGTTACCCAACTATTCCCTCATGGAGCAGTTGAGTTGAAAACCAATGAGGGTGTGCGGTTTAAGGTGAATGGACAACAAATAAAAATCTATTTTGGGCATGCTGAATCGGCGAATGAAGTTATCGAGGCATACCATCTTGATGAAGTCTGAGTAATCAAGTGTCTTCAGTCGTGCCGCGACATTAAATCAGACGTTGGTTCGGAGGCAACCCAATACTTATAGTTTTCTTTCTAGTAATGGTAGCATTTTCTACTAATGGGTTTTAAATTTGCAGGCACATCACCAAGAAATTTTGCAGAAAATCACTCTGCAACAGTTACTGACGGATACATCGACGGACCATCACGCCTGCGACGGACCGTCGCATGAATCCATCGTGCCAGGTACGTTTTTCATTTATTTTCAAAATTAGGCCGCGATGGAAATCATGATGGACCGTCGCATCTTTGACGAATCGTCGTTGGGGACTCGTTGCGTCATTGACCAGCCTACCCGACCCAACCCGGTTGGGAAATTTTAAATATTTTCAACATCTAAAAACCCCCATCCCTTCATTTCAACCATTTCCTTCCCTCTTTCTCCAATTTCCCTCCCTTTCAAACTTCCAACTTCCTACCTCTCTTCTCTATCAACTGATCACTTCCCCAAATCCCCAAATTCCAGAAATCTCCTTTCTACGTGTCGGAGTCTGCTGCTGTGGTTCTTATCTTGATAACCAAGTGCCTCATTTGCTTGTTTTTCTCCTCTTCTCAGGTATGTGTCTCTGATCTCTACCCATTTACATTGCATTTTTGTTTGTTAATTAGTATTAGCCTATTTCTTTTTGGTGGGTCTTCATTCTTTATCCAATATTGTCTAACCTAGGTTGAGAATCCTCGCATTGCCTTGTTAAAACTCGAGAAATAGGTGCTCTAGCATTGACAGTTTGTTAGGTATTTGGGTTAGAAACATGTAGGTTGACACTAAGTATTACATTTGAGTCACAGGGGATGATTGTGGCATCCTCAGTTCTGTCACTGAATGACAAAACGAGACCATGATGACGGACCGTCGTACCCACGATTGACCGTCATAGGGTCTGTTCCAACACACCACTGTTCATTTCTCTAAGTGTCCACCAACGGACACATGCGACGGACCATCTTAGGAACCACGGTCCGTCCTGCCTAACCATTCTGTTTGTTAGAGACCCTATTCCTAAGGGTCTCCAATTTTTTTAAGTGTCCTCTGACGGATATCTACGACGGACCGTCATACCCTCGATGGTCCGTCCTGCACAACCGTCATGACGGTCAGAGACTCTTGTCCTAAGGGTCTCCATTTTTTTCCAAGTGTCCTCTGACGGACATCTACGACGCACCGTCATACCCTCGACGGTTCGTCCTGCACAACCGTCATGACGGTCAGATACCCCTCTCTTAAGGGTCTCCATACTTTTTCTAAGTCCCCATGATGGACATAAACAATGGAACGTCATTGTCATGACGGTCCGTCTTGCTTATCCGTCATAACTGTCAGAAACTTTCCTTCATGGATCTCCAAATAAACATAGTTTAAGTAAGACATGACGGTCCGTCGTACTCACGACGAGCCGTCACCTGGTCCGTCGTGTTTCACCATTACTGCAGAAATGTCATAACAGCTTTGCTCTTATATTTATTTTGTGTCATTTTCGCTTGTCTTGTTTGCTCCTTCTAGTACTAATATTGATTCTTTTCAGGTACATTTACTAATGGCCCCAAAACAAGATCGAGTTTAAGCACGTGGGAGTTCAATGTCTGTCGCCCCGTCTGCCCAACTGGCTATAGGCTCTGATGATGAGCATGATCCCGAGTACGTTCCCCCAGGCACTGCCACTCCATCACGAGCTGCACGTGCAGCTAGAGCTACGCCCAAAAAGGTGGCGTCCGGCGTAGTCATTGCCTCCCAGTCTGATGAGAAGCGCATACTGACCAACACACCTTCTGGGTCAGCTACACATAAAGAAGGAGTGTCTAGTTCCTGAGGAGTTTCGTGGTCGGAGGAAGCCTCCGGGACCGCAGAAGTCCCTGCGCCCGCCACAGCTGAACAGTCTACCTCGTCTGATGAGGCTGACAGTCCTGATTCCACTCCAGGGTCACCGACTGGTGCTCTAACCCCGGTTGCTGACCAGCCCAACCAGTGGTGTGCCGACGGGCAATACCAAGTGTATTCAGACGCCAAGTTTCTAAATTATAAAGGCGTCATGACACGGACCCTTACACTGGAGAGGCAGGTCCCTACGAGAAGGCTCCCCACCATGCCAAAGATCCACAATCTCTTCACCAGACACCGGCTAGAGTGGACAAATCGTTCTTTAGGCCGCTATAATGAGGAGTTGGTCCGAGAGTTTTACGCCTCTTACGTGGCTACTCTCCAATCATAGATAGATAGGTGGGCTTCCCCCGCCAAGCAGGCCCACTTGAGCACATCCGAGTACGCGGCATACAGGTCGACATCTCCCTTCCCGTTATCCGTTGGTATCTGTACGACGAGGATGTTGATGCCAACTGTACCCCTCTCACCGCCGAGTTCGACTATCGGTGGAAAATTGTAAAAGGTGGACATTTCTTGCGTGAGCCATGGTTGAGAGAGACCACCAAGAGGTGGATGACCCTGCACTTTTCTATTGATGGAGAGGGTGCCGACTGGGTAACAGAGCCCAAGGGAGCCATCAAGAAGGTTAACTTGACCTTCACGGCTAAGTTCTTATGGTTGATTGTCCGCCACTGCCTTTCCCCCACGGCTGCTGATAATATAGTCACATGGGATCTCGCAGTTCTGATGGCGGTGATGATAGCCGGTTTGAGGTGGACTTCGCTTGGTTTCTACAGGCGGTCATGAAGGAGAGGGATTTCATGGTCACAACTACTTACCCTTTTCCGTGCATGATATTTTCCTTATGCAGGTCCGCAGGTGTGCCCATCTGGCACATTGATCAGCTCAAGACGCCGCTGGGCACTGTTGATATCGGTCTCATCAGGGATGAGGCCAATGAGTTGGCTCCACGCAGAGGGCCCCATCAAGAGTTGCCTCCACATTGTGAAAATCTGGCTGATATGGTAGCACATGCTCGAACAACTACGCAGGCTGCTTCTAAAACCATTGACACTACCCCGGTCGAGTCTATCCCGGGTAGTAGCACTGCCCGTAGCTCCTCTCGCTCAGCTCCTTTCCCCGCTCTTGTCCCTCTTTCTAGGGTCCAGAAACTAGAGGCTCCGATGGCCACACTTCTGCATCACATCCAGCCTTGGATGCAGAGGTCTATTGCTGAGGCGGAGGAGTGCTTGGAGCGTAAAATGGTCCAGCACACAGAGCGGAAGATCGCTGAGGTTCATCAGCGCTTGGACGCTTTTGAGCTGCGGGTGATAACCCGGCTGCCAGCCCCTCAGGGGGATGTGTCGACCCTTTTAGGCTGCGGTTGAGAGTCTGCGAGCGGATATTGATATGATTCTAGAGGTTAGGGTGCCTGAGTCTGAGGCCCCTTCTGCAGAGCTTGCTGAGGACACAGTGATGGATGCCTTATTCGTCTCTTATGAGATTCCACCACCTCCCCCTCGAGAGCATGCCAAGAGGCGCAAGGGTCGAGAGGAGGATGAGACTAGAGCACGGAAGAAGGAGCATCGTGAGATGGAGGCTGCGAGGAGAGCCTCGCTGCTAATAAGGAGGCGCGTCAGATCAGGGCTGTAGAGTCAGCTTCTGGGGCATCTATATCCAGAGATGTGGAGACAGCGGGAGGCACTACTGATAGTGCTGTTGATGATGAGGACCCACCAGCTTGCTGATCGCCGGCGCTTTGCGCCCCAGGTTTGCTTCACCTACCACTCTCGTATTTCGGTTTTTTATGCATTGGGGACAATTGCATATCTTTTTGTTGGGGTGGGGTAAATGGAAAGTGAGTGCTAGGGTGAAGTCTAAGTAGCCCAATTCACGATCCTCTTTTGGGGTTTTCTTACCTGTGTTCTTTTTCCCCAAGAGACTGATTATTTTTATTGTTGAACCGGCATGTCTATATGTTTTGTACACAGTATAACTCTGAATCATGATGACTAAAACAAAAATGATATCCTGATGTAATGAAAATGATGCATGACTAGGCATAGTAATTGATAAATGTGTGACTCTAAGCATGACATAGAGATACACCAATGCATGACCCTAAATCTAAAATTCGAACTAGGTGTCTGATAATGTGGTAGAGTAATGAGATGTCAAGTGAGTGTGAGGAAAATTTGAATAGTCCACTATTGGTACTGAGCTACAACTTGCCTGGTTAGTCCTGCTAAAAGTAAGCTGTAATAGACAATTAGCAAATGATCATAGGCCCTTGTTCAATATGGCCAATTTTAGCCTAAAAAAATGAATGAAATTAATCCCTCTTTGATCCAAATGATTTGAGATTAAAATAGACCTTTTTTTACCCCAACTGATCTTTTCGGGGAATAATGTGTTGACCCTGGTCCCTCCTTGGACATGTGCACCTCAGCTTATCCCTAATGCAACAAACAACCTTTTCATGTCCCTGACCCAACTTTGGGTATTGTGTACTTTGACTCATAGCAAAGCCATGAGTTGAGGGTGGCTATTATGAGGAATGCTCTGGAAGGTGGGTTTGAAAGAACAAAGAGAGAGAAAGAACAAAAGTAAAGTGACTCCAGAACCAGTTGAAAGAAAAGTGAAATAAAAAAATAAATGTATATAATTAATACAAGTGAGAAAAGAAAAGAGTCACTTACACAAATGAAGAAAGAACGGAAAATAGCAAGGTGAACGAATATGGAAATTGGGAAATAAAACGATAAAAGGTGGTATGTTTAGCCGATATGTCAAGGAGGGCAAAAAGCCACTAAAGTATACCTAAATATACCCTACCTGACCCTGAGCCTATGTTACAAGCTAAGAAAGTCCTATCCTGATCCTAAGAGTTGTATGGCGAACTTAAAGCAGTGAAAATGAGGGCAAGCTTATGGAAATATGTATGAATGAGTTGTGAATTTGTTTTGAGAGTGAGTGTTGAAAAGGAATCCTTATACTCAAACTGAAATCATTGTGTGAAAAATGAGGATGTTGTTTTGAATTGAGGACACTAGTTGCAATACCGAAAATATTAGCACCTCGGTGAGAAATTGAAGAGGATAGCTATAAGTGCGTGGTGAGTCTGTGTCATGGTCTGATTCCACATAATTCAAGACTAATAGTGATAACATACATAAGCATGATGAGATTGATAGGTATTGATAGCCAAATGATTGTGAAAGCTAAATTATGGATACTATTGTACAAAGATTTTGTAGTGAGTCATAGTGCATCGCTTGAGGACAAACAACAAATTTAAGTTGAGGGTGTTGATATACCGTGGTTTCATGGTATTTTTAATGCTTTGTCCTTAATTTAGTGAGTCCAAAAGCCTTTTTTTATCGATTTTTATGTAAGTTTCTCTTTATTTGCAGGAAATCTTTCCAAAGACGAACGCGGATGTTTTTGAGCGAGAAACGCAGAAGAGACCACCTACGGAGCTTATGACGGTCCGTCGAGCTTGTGACGGTCCATAGGTGGTATCATAGTGAAGCTGCTAAAGGAAGATGGGGAAGTCTGACCTATGTGTGGGATTACGGAAGTCCACGATGGTCCGTCATAGCCACGTCGGTCCGTCTTGATGGTTCATCATGATGATTAGAGAGTAGTCCAGTACCCAAATTCCAAGAAGTTTAAGTATTATGGAACGGAGACCCTCGACGGACCGTCGTGCTTGGAATGGTCCGTCATACCTGTTATCGAGGGTAATGAAGAGAGCAGTAGAAGATATTGTGAAGTATGGGACAACGGAGGCCATGACGGCCCGTCATAACCACGACAGTACGTCACGAGGTCCGTCTACCCAGCCGCATTTTGACAGATTTTCAATAATTAGAGTCCTTCTTTATTAGGTTTTGTTTTTTATAAATAGTTCAAAAAACCTCGTTTTTGGGGTTAGACTCTTTTATGTTAGACTCTTTTTTAGTAGACTTTTTGATATTAGACTTCTTGATTGTTACACTTTTTCTGGAATTGATTGTTGGTTATTTTATTGATTAATCAAGTGTATTTCTGGATTTTATTCTTTCTCATCAAAGTAAGTGCATGAATTCTTATATTAAATATATGAATATTGTGATTATGACTATGGGTAACTAAACTCCATGACTAGGGTTGTGGGAACAATGGGTGAATAATGATGTAAAATCTAACTAAAATAACAATTCCAGAATAGTGTCTTGCATGTATTGATAATTCTTTCATTTAAAAGTTTTTTTTAACGGATGGCAATTGTTAGAACTCGCCTTAATGCTACTTGCCAGACCAAGGACGTAGATAATAGAAAAGAATTGTCAACATATATTTAGTGTATACTATCTAATAGGCTAGTGTCGATTGGTATGAGGTAATAACTTAGTCAAATATCGAATACAATGCTTAATATGAGGTAAAGGTAAGGGTTAGTATAGCAACACACGTAGCCGGACCAAGGTGCGGAGTGAAATTTTCTAGATGCCGGACCAAGGATTTAGAAATACATAACTTATCACTTTGCATGCAAGATACTAGGATAGAATTGTTATAGTTAGAATTATCAAGTTAGGAACCTGTGGGGAACACTTATACCCTAGTTACTTTTATTAATTATTTAAACTTCAAGATTTGAATTTGTTACTTGTTTACTTTGATTTAGTTAGTTATTTTTATTAATTTAGAAATAAAACCCCCCCTTTTACTGTCTTTTGTTTTCTAAGGAAATAATTGACTAAATAATAGTAATAATAGATTAAAGTTAAGTCTGAACTATTTTCCTCGTGGGAACGATCCCAACCTCATTAGTTGGGTGCTTTACTTGTTACGACCGCTTTATTTCTTATTTGAGAAGTAAGTTTGAGCGTATCAGTGAACAATAATTCAATAGTTACCGGAACACACCTAGTCGTTGACTAGATCAAATGATTGTCTATATATGCTTGTATGCATTTTTGCCCATAAAATCTTCGTCCACCTAGCATATATAACACTTCTATTTGATGAAATATTTAATTTTTTAAACATACTTTTGATTGACTTTTAAAAAAATTAAACTTTTCCTTTTCAACTTACAGATATCGATTCAACGATAGAAAGAAGATCACGACTAAGAAGATGAAGAAGATGCTGATGGATGTAACAGCTGGAATAAATTAATTTATACGGTTTTAATTTTAAACTTCAAACTTCACTTTTAACTTAATATTAATTAAAAGGTCTTTTCTTCTTCCCTACTACCCTTTTCTTTTTGTCCCTTTTCACGCCTGACCAAATATTTTTTTTATATTCTTCACAATTTATTAACACCGAAGACCAACACTCGCTAGAGACCAACGAGTGATACACTGGAGACTAGCCCTCGCTGGAGACCACTGAATCGTAGTGGCTTGAGAGAGACAAGTGGCGCTTGTGGTGCACGCCACTACTATTTTGAAGTAGAGTGTGAGAGTGAGGCGACACTGACTAGTGGAGAAATGAACGAGGTGGGTGAGGGTGCAATCATGGCGGTGAAGACGTTTGTCGGCAAGATCTGGTGGTGCGGTGGATTGGGTTGTTGTTTTTGTGGAGGTTGGAGGATGAAACAAATATAGTGATGGTGTGTTCCATAGATGAAGATGGGTGAGGGAGAAAGTATCTGTGATTTCACAGGCAATAATGGTGGCGGCGACGATGGCTTTCTCCGATCGATTTTTGTCGTGAAAATAGGGAGAATTTGGTGTATGGAATTTCACTAATAAAATGCCAAAATAAATTAAAATGTTATTATTTTAAATCATATTAAATAATTGTGTTTAATAATTTTGGAAAATACTTATGATAATTATATTACAACATTAATATATCTTACATGGATACGACATGTCTATTACATAAAGGAGAGTGAGCTATACACATAGTTGGAGGGGTTAAAAAGTCTTATTTTAATTGAGTTTTAAGGTCCAGATAACCAGGGGTAAGTAGAAGGGTACTTGAGAATATAAACAAATACAAGTATAAGCGTTAACCAAACTAATGAGGTTTCGTTTAAGTAAATTTTGGTATAAGAGACTTTTTGCTGATGAGCATTGATTTAATATTTTTTGCTTCACTTGTAAAGGTTATGTGTTGTGCTTATTTTTAGAAAAATTATTATTAGAAGTATCAGTAATATATCATGCCTAAATTTTTCTTAAGTAAAAATGTGTTTAAAACAAATATTTTATATATCATTTAATTTAAATTAAATCTTCTTTTATTTGAGAAAGGGTTTAAATTCTTACATATGTGGATTCCGAAGCCAAAAGGGCAAGAAAGTTGTCAAAACTTTCAGTAGGGTACATTAAATTCTTTTAATTAAAAGTGATAAATCGCTCCTGACGGAGCGATAACTTGATTGATGTGTTATTTTTTTTAAAAAAAACACCAAAATCGCTGCTGTTGCAGCGATTACGTCAAAAAAAAATTTCTTTTTTCTCAAAATCGTGCCCTTTTGGTTAAAAAAATTGACATCCCCTTTAAGAATTTTTGACAATTTTTTTTCCTTTTTGGCTCCGGACTCCATATATGTGCATTTTAACGCATTTATGTAATAAATAAGGAGAAAGGAGAGCATAAAAATAATATTGAACTCTTTCTCTATGCTGAAAGTGCAATAATGTAATTTTGAAGACCAGAAAATGTCGAAGCAACATCAAAATGCACTCCTTCTTCAAGGGTTGTTGTCGATTGAAAAACGACATAAAAATTGCATCACCAGATATTTCTTTTTATAGTGGACCAATTGTGAACTTTGATGTCACTAACGACAAGGTAGAGGATATTTTGAAGTTCACACAAAGACAGAAATTGTGATTGTTTTTCGTCAAAAAAATATTGTTGTGAAAGCAACAATTGAAGATTTACGAATGTATTTGACACATTATTAATGTATTAAACAATTCTGAGTTAAAAATATTGGAACAAACCCAAATTCTCAATACAAATACATAAGCATTATAGTCGTTGATCAACAAATTACTATAACAACACTTGAATTACAAGGAAAAGTAGTGAAATGTCAATAACTAGAGAAAAGATATAAAAATGGGGATGAGAAGGTTAGATTCTAGAAAGAGATGAGAGGACAAGCAGTTTCTTCATAATGCACATAACCTCCTTAACCGTAGACAAAAATTATTTATACTCTACTCAACCTGGATCTCAAGAAAATCTATTATTGGGCTGTCTAATTCTTGGGCCTCTCTGATGTTTAGTCCCATGCCCAAACAGCTTGGGCAACCTCTGATCTATCCGAGTTCACAAAAATATATTCCCCCGAAATGAGAACCTTGTCCTCAAGGTTTGAGTAGAGAAAAACTAACGAGGGATCCATCAATTGGTGAATCATTAGTATCACTTTTATTTGCCTGCAGTAATATGTTGCTAATATCCACAACATCAATTTTAGTTTCAACTGTTTACTAACATAGAAATTTCCAAGTAAACAACTTCTCTTTTTTCTTTAATTTCTCCAAACAATGGATGTGCCTCTACGTTCTTATTAGAACGTGTTAGAACCAATAACTAATAACTAACTTCAGGATCCCCAATACTTATGTCTGATGAAATTCCATGAAGAGGGACAGTCACACCAAGATTGATTTGAAATTGAGTTAAGCAATTTTACAAGTCGATGTCTTTAGGATTTCCTTGAACTCATCCACAACTATGGTGGAACGTCCCTTGCAAAGGAAATGAAATTTCATTGAAAAAGTAATTTTTGTTACACTCACCACCAGAGTACTTTCATCATTTTCCACTTCTCCGCAAAATTTCTAATACTCCACATCTGTCATCACTTCATCCGCAAGAATTTCACCTTCCAAGGTCTTAATTTTATGAATTTGTGGTTCATTAAAATAACGATCAATATATGTTGCATTAACTTACCTCTCTGACAGTTCTCCTTGGGATGTACATTGAACAATTCCACTGCGATACTTGGAATACTTACAGATTCTTCACCAGCATTTCAATTGGAGTGTCTGTGGGGCAGTTGCTATTTAACCTTTTGTCAAACACCTTGTGCACATCCATTTTTATTTTGTGTTCACATTTGTCTTCATAGTTTTAAGCAAAGGTGAATCAGTTATATTTTGATGTAACGTTGGTACTTTTAATGCATTTCACTTAGAAGTTGTGTGTGTCTAGGGCATTTTTGTGTTGGTTTTATGTGTTTATTTGTCATGATTTGGGGATATAAACTCAGGTGTTGGGATTTGAGTAGACAACTAAAGGAAAGGAAGAAAAATACATCTACATACGAAACCTTTGGACCATAGGTCAAATTAGGCCCTGTAGATGATGGTCATAGAAGGGCAGGCCAGATATTGCTAAAACTGAGGGAAGTCTTGACAAAGTGTGGAACCACAGTGATGACTTACGGATCGTAGAGTGATCTACGGACCATACTGCAGCTCCGTTGATGTGATCTGAGAGGTGATTGCAGTAGCCGATGTTGAAAAGTTCTAAATGTGGAGCAACAACGAGAGTGGAGGACCGTTGTCTGACTTACGGTCCATACTGCTAGGTCATAGAAGTCGAAAAAGATCCTAAAGATTTTGAATTTTTAAAATTTCCTAAGTCATGAGGCACGAAAAGCACCTATGAACTGTAGATTGACTTACGAACCATAGGCCAGCCTCGTAAAATTAAGACATAACTTCTTTTTATTTCAAACTTAGTTATCTGTAAATAGGAGATAAAAACCTCATTTTTGTAGGTTAGACATTATTAGTCATGTTTACTTTATGCTTTGGGAGATTAACTTGAAAACTTTGGCAATTGTTGATTTCTAAAGTACGTTTTGATGATTTTGGCTTTGCAATTCAAGTTCATATTCTGGGTTAATTCTTATTGTTACGTAAGTTTATGATTATTTCATCTTAAAACTTGAATTGTGTTCATGCTAATATGGGTAACTAAATCCACAACTAGGGTTATGAGAACCATGAGCGATCAACTAAGTATGAATAGTAATAAAGCAATTCTTCAATAGTGTTATTGCATGCATTGAAATCTTTCTGTTTAGAAGTCTTTTTAACGGTGGACTACATTAGAACTCTCCTTGTTGCTACTTTCCGGAACAAAGAGGAAGTTAATAAGAAAAGAATTATCAACATAGATTTAGTGTGATATATTCTAGTGTTCATTGATGTGAGGGTGAAAACTAAGTCATTCATCGCCGCGATGTCTAATATTAGGTAAAGGTAAGGGTTAGTAAGTTATACACACTTAGTTGGACAAATTTCACGCCCCGAGCTACCCTTGAGACGCGGACACAGAACATAGGACCACAAGTGATCCCAAGCTAACCCTACTGGCATGATCATGAGCATACTAAAGATAATAAAGTATTGCGAAAGCTAAATCATAAATTATAATAAAAAGATGGGGAATACCCATATGATAAAACTGAGATATATGAAAAATTGATGAGTTTAATACAAAGAAATATTAACTCACTACAAAGCTGAAACTAACTATGTCTTAAAATAGCCTCTAAACTAGACTAGAAATACTGGGACAAGCCCCAGCTAAATCTAGCAAAAAACTGATAATAAATGACTAAAGACTAAAATGACACTCATGATTGTTGTCCTCAGAGAATGAAGACAAACCACTAAATCTGCTGAACTGGGATCGGAAATCGATCTATGCGTGATTTGGATGCTAAAAACCTAAATCTACATCACTAGAAGAAGTAGCGCACGTGTACGTCAGTACTTGAAAGGTACTGAGCATGTAGGATAGAGTAAAGCTGAAATAAAGCATAACTGAACAAGCAAAATAACAAGTATAATAATCTGACATGATAAACTGAATTCTGAGCTAACTGGATGCAATGACAAATTTATAACATGTTGAAACTGAATACTGAATATACTTATAAATGGTCAATGCAGAGAGTCTGACTGAACTTTGGATGCTACTAATAACCGATAATAAAACCACATGAGCTAAATGTGGAGTCCGATGTATACGCCCCATCGGGAGGACCCTATATACCCTGCCAAAGGTATAAATGCATGCTGGCGTGATCACTAAACTGATTGCCCACAGAGGGGACTTACAACCTACTTGGCTAGTAGTTCTTGGGCTATTTGGGTACGCTGAACCCTAGTCCAACTCGGTATTATGCTACTCCCAATGAATTCTGTAAATGTACTGAGTATGTTTGAATTTCTATCAATACTGGATAGATCGAAAGTGAACATGCAAACTAAGAATGGAATAATTAATCTGGTAATTATGCATTCATAACTGAGGCATGTACATCTGAAGTGTTTGAAATCTCTGACCTAGCATGTGTAATTCAAGAAATAAAGAAATACAAAGCTAGGGTTCTGAAATTCATGCGATAATCTGAATAATAACATGATAATCTTATTTGGAACATATATTTTATAAATTCATGAAGTTCTAACAAAAATCTAGAAATCCTAGGTTTAATCATGATAACAGAATCAAGAACCTGACTGAAAAATAGGGACCCAATGGGTGACAGGAACCCATAGCGAAATTCCACATACCTGGTAATGAAATCCACGGAAATATACTTAAGTTTCGGGGCTAGAACTGATGGAGCTTGTGGCGTTCTTGAACTAGGGTTCTTGAGCTTTTTCTTGTCTGTTGCTTCTAATTTTCTAGGTTTTGATTTGATGATTTGACTTAGATATGTTTTAGTTATGTTTCTAGGCTTAAACTGACTGAAATATGATTATTTAAGGTCACCCCGTCGTTGGGTGCGTCGTTAGGGACTGTTCGACAGGCCTTTACTAAAATGGGCATAAATTTTTACTTGGAGGTATGATTTTTAGCAACGTCAGTGGATATGGAAAGATAATTCAATTATCTATCTTTGGGCAGGTTATGGGACACCTAATTCATTTTGTACTAAGAGTTACGGCCATTTGAAGTTGACCCACCTTTATTTCCCCTTAACTGTCTTCAAATTTTCAACCTACGGACCGTGCTGGTCATCCGTAGAACTTGTCAGAGAGTGGGTGAATGGGGGTCTCGATCGATGGTCACGGACTACGGATCGTCGTCTGACCTATGGACCGTCAGTCTGTCCGTCAATCAAGACTTAGCCAATTTTTCCTGGCTGAGTGTTTTGGGAGTTTCTGATCCCATCGAAGGTTGTGAAGGACGGTCCGTCGATGCCACCGTTGATTGCACTTGCAGATTTTTCTGAAAAAACTGATTTTTGGTCTATTTTGGCTACGGGGTGTTACATTATCTCCCCCTTGGAAACATTCGTCCTCTAATGAAGATTAAACTAGCTGAAATAGAGGGAGAGAGCTGCAAATTCCACTACTAAACACTGAGAATTGAGCTTCTGACTGAATTGAGTTCCGAGTACATGAAAATACTCTCAAAATGCAAGAACAAACAGAGGGAACGTGATTCTAAGACTAAATTTATGCATGAAGGACTGGAAAACTGAAGAGGAACTATTGCCTCAAGCAGGAGTGGAACCGGAAGGAAAGAGGTGAAGATACTTGGCTTTCATGGCTCCTTCTGCTTTTCAAGTATCTCCCACTAGGGACTGACTCCTCCACAAAACCTTGACTGAAGCCACTTCTTTGTTTCTCAACCTTCTGACCTGACGGTCAAGAATCTCAACTGGTACATCCTCATAAGAAAGATTATCTTTCACCGCCACACTTTCCAATGGCGCTGTAGAGGATGGATCACCCACACACTTCTTCAAGAGTGAGATGTGGAAGACCGGATGCACTACTTCTAATTCTGCTGGCATCACTAATTCATATGCCACCTTGCCAACCCTTTTCATTATCTTGTAAGGGCCTACATATCTAGGACTGAGCTTCCCTGTATTTCCCATTCTCATCACCCCTTTCATAGGTGAGACTTTCAGAAATACCCAATCATCAACTTGGAACTGTAGTTCCTTTTTCCTTACATCTGCACAAGATTTCTGACGCCTTTGGGCTGTCTTAAGTTTATTTCTAATGAGTTGCACTTTCTCCATAGCATAAAGGACTGAATCTGGCCCTATCAAAGCTGTTTCACATACTTCAAACCAACCAACAGGAGATCTACATCTACGCCAATATAACACTGAATTGGACTGCTAAACTGAGTTACAAAAGACAAAGTCATGTTTGTTGTCTTTCCACTGTGGGAGCTACTAATAACCGATAATAAAACCACATGAGCTAAATGTGGAGTCCGATGTATACGCCCCATCGAGAGGACCCAATATACCCTGCCAAAGGTATAAAGGCATGCGGGCATGATCACTAAACTGATTGCTCACAGAGGGGATTTACAACCAACTTGGCCAGTAGTTCTGGGACTATTTGGGTATGCTGAACCCTAGTCCAAGTCGGTATTATGGTACTCCCAATGAATTATGTAAATTTATAGATTATGTCTGAATTTTTATAAATACAGGATATCTCGAAACTGAACATGCAAACTAAGAATTCAATAATTAATCTGGTAATTATGTATTGATAAATGAGGCATGTATATCTGAAGTGTCTGAAATATCTGACATAGCATGTGTAATTCAGGAAATAAAGAAACACAAAGCTAGGGTTCTTAAATTCAAGCGATAATCTGAATAATAACATGATAATCTTATTTGGAACATATATTTAATAAATTAATAAAGTTCTAACAAAATTCTAGAAATCCTAGGTTTAGACATGATAAGAGAATCAACAACCAGACTGAAAACTAGGGACCCAATGGGTGAAAGGAACCCACTAGTTAAATCCCACATACATGGTGATGAAATCCACAGAAAAATAATTAAGTTTCGGGGCTGAACTGCTGCTGGAGCTTGTGGCGTTCTTGAACTAGGGTTCTTGAGCTTTTTTCTCCTCTCTTGCTTGTAATTTTATAGGTTTTTATTTAATGATTTGACTTAGATATGTTTTAGTTATGTTTCTAGGTTTAACTGACTAAAAATGATGATTTAGGGTCAAAACGATATAACTTAGGGTTTAAACAGAGTGGGAAAGGTCAAAAAGACCCCTACGTAAGTTGCTGTCGGGCCAAACAACGACTTGGACTGACGGTCCGTCGTCTTTCCGACGCCCCGTCGTTGGATCCATCGTCAGGGCCAGTTCGACAAGCCTTTAATAAAATGGGCATAACTTTTTACTCGGAGGTCTGATTTTAGCAAGGTCGGTGGCTATGAAGAGATAATTCAATTATCTATCTGTAAGGAAGTCATGGGATACCTAATTCGTTTTGTGCTAAGAGTTATGACCATTTTAAGTTTACACTACTGCATTTCCCCTTAACTGTCTTCAAATTTCCACCTACGGTCAGACGTACAGACACTGCTGGTCATCCGTAGCTCTTGTCAGAGAGTGGGTGAATAGGGGTCTCGATTGATTGTCATGGACTATGGATAGTCGTCTCACCTACGGACCGTTGGTCCGTCCGTCGATCAAGACTTGGCCAATTTTTCACAGCTGAGTTTTTTGGGATTTTGTGATCCCATCGACGGTTGTTCAGGATGGACCGTCGTCTGTCCTACGGACCATCGATGCCACCGTTGGTTGCACCTGCAGATTTTTCTGAAAAAAATAGATTTTTTGTCTATTTTGGCAACGGGGTTTTACAACAAAGGTGCCGGGTGAAATTATTTAGATGACGGACCAAGTACTTAAAGATACCTTACTTATCGTTTGCATGTATTACACCAGAAAAGGATTGTTATTGCTAGGATTACCACGTATTGATATTTTGGGGAAAACTTATGCCCTAGTTCTTCTCTCAACTTGATAACTACAAAAGTTTGAATATTTCACACTAATTACTTACATAATATTCCGAATAAGTTACATAATTCCTCCCCCTTTAATCACTTTTCTCCAGAAATACATTTGATAAATAAATATAATTGCTAGTTCAGTTTATGTCTAAAACATTTTTCTCGTGAGATAGAGCCCAACCTACAAGTTGGGTTCTTATCTTGATAACAATCACTTATGCTTCTTTAGGGAGGTGTAATTGGAGCGTATCAAATTTGGTTACCGATGCCGGGGAAATTGGCTTTTAGATTTATTTTAACGACATCATTGAACATTAATTAACTATTCTTTTTTTTGCCTCTCTGAGGTTGAAACTCTAGTATATGCAAAATACACATAGTCAAGGATAACCACTCACTCCATACGATATAGAACTCAACCAAACACTATGGAGAATGAATATTTAGGGAGTACAAGTTAACCCTATCGGAGGAGAACTAGAAGATGGTGTCGGAATGCAACCTCCGAGGGTTGTTAATGAAAATAATCAAGATCCAACTGAAAATCGACTGAAAGATGCACGTAGGATGTAGGAGCCATGTGAGGCACAACCCCAAAACAACTATAGGGGTAACTATAACAATGTTGTATTTGATGGATCGCTTGTTTTACCCCCGTTACCACTGGGTAACACCTTTGTGGTAACTAGTATTTGATGCAGATGCTCATGAAAGAGGCTTATTTGTTGGGTTGGCATTGGCTGACCCTCATGCTCACATATCCAAGCTTAAGGTGGTTTGTAAAAGTTGTGTAGGACGAACGAGTTGGGACATGGATGTTATCGGGCTGCGAGTGTTCCTTATATCGTTGACCAGTGATGGAACAATTTGGCTTAATGAACTCCCTTAAAACTCTATCTATACGTTGGACCAATTGACTGAAGAATTCTTAGCAAAGTTCTTTGCAATATCCAAGAAGCTGAACAAGAAGGATAGGACTTATGATTTCGTGGCACTACCTGGAGAGTCTGTGAGTAATTCTTGGGATTGGTTAACCACTTTCATTATAAGTTTTTTGAATCATTACATTGTTGATGAGTCATTGAAAGAGTATCCACCGATGGAAGGATGACAACAGTAAGGCGGTTCTTCATACTATTGTCGGGGATTCAAATGGAGATTGCACCTTTAGGAAAATTACAAAAAAATAGAGAAGATCTCTCAGAATAACAAAGCTTGGAGCACTAGAAATTCAGATACTGGTAAAAACACATTCGCAATCCAAGCCATAGGCAACAAATCCGCAGATGATATGCCTGAGGAGATGGAATTAGTGAGAACGAAATTGGGGTTTGTATTGAAGCATGTGAGTGCAGGTGCTGAGAAAAAAATGCTGTGAATTATTTTACTAGAACTCAACCATTGGTTGAGTAGCATTATTATGAGAAAGATACGTATGCGATGAACGATCAGACGGGGAGTTTCCGACAAAACACCCAAGGTTCTAAAATGGATGATGGCACCAAGCTCAAGGAAACCAAGGTCAGAACTATGAAAATTACAAAAGAGAGGTTCAGTATGTCCAATATGGGAGGTACGATTGCGACAATAATTACAACCGAAAAAACTATGGAAACAAAAACGATCGGGTTGGGCCTTATGTTCCTCTCCAAAATCGTGAATCTGGTCTTAGTTAAGCTAGAGGTAATATGTAAGATATTGAGGATATGATTCATAAGATGATGAGAAGGTTCAATGAAATTAATGAGAATGTTATGGAGATGTGAAATCATTTGTCTAGTATTGGTCAAAAAGTTGATGCCCATGCTGTGTACATAAACCACCTAGAGCAGCAGATGATGCAGTTGTCCACCATAGTAAATTGACACCAACCCGGAGCTCTTCCAACAAACACTATCCAGAATTCGAAGAACAATGGACATTGTATGGTAGTAACTACTCGCTGGTGTTAGAAAACTATGGATCCACCAATGCCGTCTAACGTGGACAATGATAGTAGTAGAGATGATGACATGGTTAAAAAAGGGGGAGATTTCGAGAATAAGACAGAGAAAAATGTTGTGGTAATAAAAAAAGTGGTTCCATACCTAGACCTCCGCCACCTTTTCAATATAGATTAGCAAAGAAGATCGAATGGGGAAATTACCGCAGGTTCAACAACATGTTAAACCAACTTTCCATCAAAGTTCCGTTGATAGAAGCTTTGGAGAAAATGCCTGGGAATACTATGTTTATGAACTACATGGTTACAAAGAAGAAATCTTTAAGTTTTGAAGATGATATAAGTTGCAACATTGCAGTTCTATTTCTACATGATTCCTTGTGAAAAAAATAAAGAGCAAGGTGCTTTCACTATCCCTTGTACCATTGGGTTATTGAACTTTTGAAACGCATTGTGTGATCTTGGTGCTAGCATTAACCTCACGTCATTGTCCATTTACAAAAAGTTGGGATTGGATGATCCAAAACAAACTATGATTCGATTGTTCATGGTTGATAGAACTAATAAGAGGCATATTGGAGTACTCCAGAATGTGCGAGTAAAAGTGTAGTCATTCATCTTTCTGGCCGATTTTGTTATTCTTAATTATGAGATGGACTTTGAGGTTCTCATTATTCTAGGGAGACCATTCCTTGCCTTGGAGAGTTCTTTGGTTGATATGGAGAAAGTACAGATGATGTTCAGACTTAACAATGAAGAGGAAACTTTTGACATTCTAGGTCGATGGAGCAGAATGTTAAGCAGCAACCGGTATCTGCCCTAACGTATAGAGTTGAGAGTGGTTTTCAGGTGAAAATAGATGAGAGACTAGGTGTTGAGGCATTAGCAGTAGTCATGATGAATTTTGAGAGTGATTGCATCAAGAGTATGATGAGTTTGTGGCCGCACATGATAGGTGAGACTATGTTTTGAAACCTAAGAAACTGGAGTTGGATATAAAGAATCATGAGTCCCCACCCAAGAGACCGTTTTTAAAAGAGGAACATAAATTAGAGCTCATGGATCTACCTCCACAATTAAAGTATGCCTTCTTGGGTAATGATGACACTCCCAGTAATTATTGGATATCTTAATGCGCGACAACCAGAGTGTGTGGTATCAGTGTTAAAGAGGGTTCAAGCAAGCTACTAAGTGGACCATTACGTACATCATTGGAATATCTCCCTGTGTTTGTTCTCACAACATCAAACTCATTTCGGATCATTATCCTAGCATTGAGCATCAGAGAAGATTGAATCCACCTATGCAAGACGTACTTAAGAAGAAGATCATCAAGTGGCTTGATATTGTAGCTATAAATTCCATCGCAGACAATAGTAGGTATTCCCTATTCATTGTGTGCCTAAAAAGGGAGGTATTACTGTGGTTCACAAATAAAAAAATGAGTTTGTCTCAATGCGGCCGGTGAACGGATGGAGAGTTTTCATAGACTACCGAAAGTTGAATGCTTGGACGGAGAAAGACCACTTTCTAATGCCCTTCATGGATTAGATATTGGATAATCTTGTAGAGAAGGGATGGTACTGCTTCCTTGATGGGTATTCAAGCTACATTAAAATCTTTATAACCCCAAAACACCAAGAGAAAACCACCTTAATTCTCTCTAATGGGACCTTCTCTTTAAAACACATTCCACTGGGTTGTATAATGCTTCGAAAACTTTACAGTGTTGTATGAAGTCAATTTTCTCTGACATGTTTGAGGAAACTATTGAGGTGTTCATGGATGATTTTCGGTGGTTGGTAACTCTTTTGATAGATTTTTGGATAAATTGGTCGGGTAGTGAAAAGGTGTAAAGACTGCAGCTTGTTGTTAAGTTGGTAGTAGTGTCAGTTTCTGGTGAAAAAGGGTATATTGTTGGGGAATTGAATCTCCAATAAAGGCATTGAGGTGGATAAATATACAGTTTAGGTAATAGAAATGCTTCCCCCACCTATCTCCATTAAATGTGTATGATGTTTTCTTAGGCATGCGAGCTTCTATCAGAGGTTCATAAAAGATTTCTCAAAAATTGCACATCCATTGTGCAAAAATCTTGAAAAGTAGAGTAAATTTGATTTTTATGATGCTTGTCTGATAGCATTTGGAGAGTTAAAAAAGAAGTTGGTCTCTGCTCCCATCATTATTGCTCCAGATTGGGGGGGGGGACCATTTGAGGTCCTGTGTGATGCAAGTGGGGTTGTTCTTGGCGTGGTATTGAGACAATGGCGTGAGAAGATACTTCACCCTATTTACTATGCAAGCAAGATATAAACGCAGCCCTATAGAATTATACCATTAGAAAGGAAGAGCTTTTAACAGTAGTGTTTGCATTCGAGATATTTCAATCTTATTTTCTTTGGAGTGTGGTCATAGTTCATGTGGACCATTCGGCGTTGAGGCATTTGATAGCCAAGAAGGATGTAAAAACAACAACTTATTAGGGGAGTGTTATTGAAAATTTTTTATTTTGTGGTGAAACAACGCAAGGGGATAAAGAACCAAGTTTCCGATCACTTGTCTAGATTGGAGGATGAAGCATTTCTAGATCTTGGTGATAAGGGTGAGATTAATGATATGTTCCTAGATGAAAAGGTATTTCCTGCTTCCCATGATCTCATTCCTTGGTTTGACGACTTTGCTAATTATTTGGCAAGCGATTTGGTACCCATTGATTTTTCATCTCACCAACAGATGAAGTTTATGCATGATGTGAAAAAGTTCTTTTGGGATAAGTCATGCTTGTATTGTAGTCGTGCTGATGAATATATTCATCGTTGTGTGCCCGAGGTTGAGATGTTGAGTGTTCTTGAGGCATGTCATTCATCGCCAATTGGTGGGCATCATAGTGGTGTCCGTACTGTGCACAATATTTTGCATTGTGGATACTATTGGCCGACGATCCACCAAGGCGATCATGACTTTGCCAAGTCTTGTGATCGTTGCTAAATAGATGGAGGTATTTCAAAGAGGCAAGAGCTTCCTATGAACCCAATAATGGTAATCAAGTTATTTGATGTATGGGGCTTTGATTTTATGGGGCCATTTGTGAGTTCATATGGGATGAAGTATATTCATGTTTTTGTTGATTATGGATCAAAATGGGTAAAAACAATTGTGCTCCCAAACAATGAAGGAAAAAGTGTCACCACATTCCTGAAGAAGAATATATTTTCCTAATTTTGTGGCCCAAGGTAGATATCAGTGACGGATTTTTCTGTTTTTGCCATAAGTTATTTAAAACACTGCTTTAGAAAAATGATTTCCAACGGAGCCACTCCTTACCATCCACAAACTAGTAAAAAATTTGAAGTATCCAACAGAGAGATAAAAAATCTTGGCGAAGACTGAAAAATAACTGAATGAATTATTCAAGGAATCTTGATGATGCTCTATGGGACTATCACACTGCATACAAGACTTCCACAGGTATATCTCCGTACCGAACTGTATATGGGAAGTTTTGCTATTTTCTGGTAGAGATAGAGCATAAGTCTATGTACGCAATGAAGAAGCTAAACTTGGATTGGGGCGCCACATTAACTCAAAGAGTGAATGACTTGAACGTGCTCGATGAGTTTCACTATAAAGAGTAAGAAAGTTCATCCTTGTATAAAGAGAAGATAAAGAAGTACCACGATCAAAGGATTGAAAACCGGGATTTTGTTATTGGGGATAGTGTGCTTCTATTAAACTATAGGTTGAGCTTTTATCTAGGAAGCTCGAGTCTAAATGGACCAGCCATTTCTACTAAAGCGAGTGTTCACACATGGAGAGGTATAACTCAAAAACAGTGAGGGAACAAGGTTCAAGGTGAACAGACAGAGGATCAAGCTTTATATGGGGAAAGCGGAAAGTGTGCATGAAATAATTAAAACCTACTATCTTGATGAAGTCTTAGTAATCAAGAGGAATCTTTCTTGCGGCGACGTTAAATGTAGCGCTACTTGGGAGGCAACCTAAGGTGTAAAATCTATCCAACAATAGGTTGAAGATTTTCATTGAGTAGATTTCTTTGTTTGTTTGATTCTTTATTACCAAAGTAATCAGGTGTTAATTTTTGTTTTAGTTTTGGATAGATATATCACAGGGTGCGTGTCTAAAAACTATCCAGAAAATACAAAAAGAATGGCCTAATGGTTGCTATATGTGTAGGTGTACAACAAAAAACCTACAAAAAAGGTCTGGTGCAGACTACAAAGGTCTACGGACTCCATCAACGATATGTAAGTCATTCCATGGACCGTAAATGGTGATCGTATATCCTAGGTACGTTCTCTATTTTCTTTATGTCTCAATGTGATATACCATCCTCACATAAAACCCCTAGATTGACCTACGGACCGTAAATGGAGTCTAATAGGTCCAAACCTTAGCTTGACCAACCCGATCCGGGTTGCTTATTTCCTGAACCCCAAATTTTCAAATCATTTCCCTCTTATTGCAAAAGCTCTCAAACCGCAAATCAATCCCTAATTTACACATATCACTCCCGAATTTCCACATATCACTCCCTCCCATCACCAATACTTCATCCATTACAATCAAATCATCTTCCCTGTTCCCCAAAACCGCAATTCCCAAGTACTTCGGTGTTCCGGCACGATGCAAATAGGTGAAATTTTTGTTGGTTATCATTGGAGTCCCAGTGTTGTCTCACAATCACACCACTCCTCGTTGCTTGTAAGGTAATTGGCTTTCCCCTCACTTTGAATTTTGGTTCATAGTTTGATTTTTGTAATTCGAGAGTTGGTCTTTACCTCGGATAGTTAATAGTCCATGAATGCATGCTAAATATAAAATATAAACACCCGAGGGAAGATAGTAAGTGATTCTGTATAATCATACCATAAAACTAATGAAATTAGCTGGTCTATACATAAGTTTTGACTTAGGGTACCATATTGTGCTTTGAAATGTTGAGTAAATTGAGTAATTGGAATCCCTAGGATGACGAACTAACATTATTGAATGTTGAAATGCATGAGTATACTAGGATGCTATTGCAATTTACCTAATAATGAGTCTAAAAAATAGGACACATCTAAGACCTGGCACATACCCCATCTACGAGACCCCATCTATGGACCGTAAGTCAAATTACAGACCGTTGATCAGGTCTTTAAGTGGATGCACTGGCAAAGTTCCTTCAGTGTTAGACTACTGACGTGGACTATGGTCCGTAGCTCAATCTATGCATCATTCTTTATGTCCATAGTTTCCATTAGAGACCATGTACTTTAGTACTCTAACTTAAGGAGGGGTTCTACATACCGTAAGTCTTATTACAGACCATAGGTCCCCACTGTAGAAGGATATTGTACCATGCTCTCGTAATTCTTATATTTTTTGTTTTTTGTTCTAAAATTATTTTGGGTGTATTCTAGGTTTCTTTGCACTAACTACTACTCTCCAGGTATAATGGCACCAAAAAAGACAGAAGTCACAAAGGGGAGGTCCAAATACACTAGACCTTCACGAAATATGGTTTTGGATGACTCGTAGGGTGACAAATACCCCAATTACATTCTCACCACCTCACGGACCCCAATTACAGCAGCCCGGGCTAATCAAAATCAACCAAAGAAGGTGAACACCAATGTAGTCACTTCCTCCCTTTTTAATGTGGACGATACACTGATTGTGTCACAAGAAAGATATGCTTCTGGTTCTTCCACACATTCTGGAGTCGGGTCTTCTTTGGAATCTACTACTGGTTCCAGTGCCCGGAATTAAGATGCCTCATCTAATGAGCTTGTAGCTCCGAAGAAGTTCCAATCCTTCGGAACGATCATATAGATTTGGTAGCTGAGAAGCCTAACCGATTGTGCATATAGGGGCAATGGAAAATCTACCGGGATGTTAAAATTATTAATGCTAAGGAGAAAATGGTCCGCACTGTTACAGAAGAGCGCAAAGTTCTAACAGGGTGCCTACATATGGTTCAAAATATCCACCGATTATATCAACGATATAAATATGAGTGGATGGCTCGTGATGCCAGTATATATAGCGAGGATATTATGCAGGAGTTCAATGTTTCCTATGCGTCTACTCTCTGACATTCTAT
Organism: Solanum pennellii; assembly: GCF_001406875.1. Classification (NCBI taxonomy): domain Eukaryota; kingdom Viridiplantae; phylum Streptophyta; class Magnoliopsida; order Solanales; family Solanaceae; genus Solanum; species Solanum pennellii. Next base: position 26,821,218 of record NC_028637.1, on the reverse strand, counting down.
TCACAAGAAGGCTAAGACCACACACAGGATCCCTTCATCTCAACCATGGTACGAGGTGTCGCGGTGAACATCTCTCCTTCAATTATTAGTCAATTCTTATACGGACCTAACCCTCATCACACTTGGGTATGCAACACGACTGACTTTGTTTATAGGTGGTACATTGTTCAAACTACGCCCTTTTCATGGAATGACGAACAACGGGAGGTTGTTATACTACGGTTGGCAAGGCATATGGCCCTAGATGATGAGATAGCTGAGCGGGTTGCCTCACCCAAGGTAGGCATTCGAAAGGCCACCCTCTCTTTGGTGGCTAAGTTTTTTTTGGTCTTGGTATGGAATAAAATGTCACCTACTCATGCAGACAACCTACTCACTTGGGATAGAGCAGTCATAGTGGCTGCATTGGTCGTAGGGATTGAGATAGATTTATCCCGCTTGCTATTGGTAGAGATACATGATAGCGCGTTCAAGACCACTACCACTTTTCCATTCTCTTGTATGATATTTCAGATTTCCATGGATGCTAGAGTGCCTATCTAGCACTCTGACAAATGGTGCATGCCATAGGGACGTTATATATATAAAGTATGAGGCTAATGTTGCAGCACCACACAGAGGACCGCGAGTCAATGTGCCTTTAGGCACTGATCTTGTAGATGCAGTTGAGCATATGTAGGGAGATGGACATGTATCCCATACTCAGGATGCACCGACTTCCTCTTCACAGGAATCTATCAAGTCTCCGAGCTCAACTAGCGCCACTAATTCTTTCGCAACCACTATGTTACCACTAGGATGACTCTTGAAATTAGAGGCTCAGATGGACACCCTATTGCACACATCGAGCTCTAGATACGGAAGTTGATGCTTTTGACTGGAGAGTTTTAGAGAGGCTGGCCCCACTGTTGATATGTCCTCTTTCCATGTCGATATAGCTCGTCTCAAGGAATTTATTTATGCCATCCTTGCTACGTCAGTTGCGAAGCCACAGGATGCACCTTCTTCACTTAACAATGATTCGGTCCTTGGTGCGCTATTTAGTGGAGATTATGTGGAGGAGCAGCTCGAGCCAGCACGTGCCCAAGGAATAAAAAATCTGAAAAAACTGAGGCGGAGAGGGCTGACAAGAAACAACTCAGGCTATAAAAGAACGCAAAGAAGGACTCCATCATTGATGAGCAAATGAGGAAGCAGAGGGTTCATGAGATAATAGATGGGGCATCGAGTTTTGTGGCCTTTGTTGAGGTTCTGCCTACTAGGGTGGAGGCTGTGCGCACTACTGGGGGTGAGGTGAGACTAGCAGAAAAAACTACTGAGTGTGTTGTGCTAGTTTATGTGGGCACTACTGAGGGTGACCCTAGTGTTGAAGCGAAGTTCGGGAAACCGGATCAACCCTCTTGTGATTGATTCTTTGATGCTAGGTTCCAAAAGTTTGCTTCATCCAAATACATTACTTTTTATCATTTTTGTGTGTGTTGGGGACAATTTCACCTATTTTTTTTTAGGATGGGGTAACTTGATTGTGATTGATATAGTGAATTCTGAGTAACCCAACTCACAGTCGTCTCTTGGGGTTTTCTTGCCTGTGTTCTTTTGCCTCAAGAGACTACTTAATTTTCTATTGAACCGACTTGTTTTAGGAATTGTATGTGTACAAGAATGACAAAAAATGAAGCATGATGACATATATCTTGTTGAAAAATGATACCCGTCAAAAATTTGAAAAAACATATGCCAAAAGTTGTAGACTATAATAAATTGAATGTGCTAGCTCTGAGCGTGACAGGATAATGAACTGAATTCATTTACTGACTTAGCTAGAACATGAACTGGGTAAAATTATAATCTGGTAATTAAACTATGTGCCAAGAGTGTGTGAGAATTGTTGATGATTCAAGCAGTGTTGTGCCAATCTAGAACTTGTGTGAGAGAAACTTAAACAAAATGATAATAGTGAAGGAAAAGAAGAAAAGAGAAAAACTAAGAGCTACAAATTTTAAAAGTGTTTATCAATGGTTGGAATGAATCGAGGGAGAGAAAAGAAAAGGGTAGCATGTTAAAAAACAGGTAAAGAGAGGTATAAAAGCCTAATGTAATGTCAAGGAGGGCAGAAAGTCACTAAAAGTACCCAATAGTTCCACACATGACCCTGAGCCTACATAAAAGTCAAGAAAGTCCTATAGTGATCGTAAAATCTAGTTTGGAGAGTCTATTCTTTGAAAATAAGGGCACACATATAATATTGAACACTAACTTGTGCATGAACATACTTCTGAGCGTCAGTTTTGAATGAATCCTTGTACTCAAAATTATTTGTACTGTGTGAAAAGGGGGATTTCATTGAAGTAAGGGCACTAGTGATACGATTAGAAAGTTGGTACCTTGGGGATAGTGAAAAACTTCATGTTGTGTGTTGATTGGTCTATCGTTGTCATGTTTGGATTCACAAAAATTAGCTTGTTGAGTTTAGGGAAAACAATTTGCATTCTAAAAGGAGAGTTGACATAAAAAGTCATGTGATTGTTTGTGATTGAATTTGCTTGCTTCTATACAAGTGTCGTTTAGAGTCTTAGTATGTCGCTTGAAGACAAACATCGATTTTAAGTTTAGGGTCTTCATGTACCATGATTTTATGGTACTTTAATGTATTTTGCTTAGAAATTTTGTGTGTCTCATGATTTCAGGAAATAAACTCAGGCATGGGGATTCGAGGATACAGTTGAAGGAAGTGCAGAAAAGGGCATTTATGGAGGCAACATACCGATCGTAGGTCGAATTACGCTCTGTAGATGATGACCGTAGAAGGGCTAGTCAGGCATTGCTGAAGATCAGGGAAGTCTTGACTAAGTGTGGAACCATAATGATGACTTACTAACCATAGAGTGATCTACATACCGTACTGCAGCTCTATCGAAGTGATCTGAGAGGTGGTTTCAGTACTTGTCGCTGAAAAATCTAAGTGTGGATCAATAGAGCAGAGTTACGGACCGTCCTCTGACTTAAGATTCGTACTTCTAGATCGTAAAAGTCGACAATGATCCTGAATATTTTGAAGGTTGAAAATTTCCTAAGTCCTGAGCGTTAAAGGTGTTTAGTTTTTTAAATAAATTCAAATAAATAATGTGGTTTAGTTGTTTGAATTAAGTCAAAACAAGTTAAAGTTAAAGTTGTTTAGTTATTTAAAAAAGTTCAAATAAATAACATTGTTTAGTTGATAGATTTAGTTGTTGGAGTTAAGTCAAAACTAGTTGTCAAAGTTATTTAAATAAATTTAAATAAATAATGTGATTTAGTTGGTGGATTTAGTTGTTGAAATGAAGTAAAAACTATTTAGAGTTAAAAAGTTGTTTAGTTGAAATAAGTTCAAATAAATAATGTGGCTTAGTTGGTTGACTTAGTTGTTGGAATTAGAAACTATGCTTATAATCTTAATGTAAAACCTAATTTATGAACACATAGACCAGTGGCCTACCACCTCTTTTGGGGGCCCTGAAAATTATCACTCCTGATTTTCCTTTTCTACCTTTAATCAAGAACACTGAACCGAATGTAAAGCCTACTATGTTTTTTTACTTTTGCATATTTGCTAAATCCTGCCAATGTAAAAGTCCAGGAAAATGTCTCTTTAAGAAAGGAGATCACCATAGTGGAAGGAATTCCATTGATTAAATACTCAGAGAAGGAAGTGAATCTAATGAACCAAATTGAAAGACTCCAATATGCATTTATTGGAAAATTCATGTTTGATTGGGAAGATTTAGATGAATTGACGAATATTATCCATCAACAATGCGAGGTGAATGGGAGTTGTCAGATTGGATTATTTCGTTGTAAATATATTTTGATTGAGCTATCTAAAGAAAAAGACTTTGTTAATCTAATTTTGAAAGGTGCTTTTTATCTCACATGTAAAGATGGGAATTCCTATCTCATACGTACAGTTATCTATAATTTGAAATTCAATGTCAACGGGGAAACATCTATGGTCATGGCATGGTTTTCTTTTCCTAATATTCTTCCTACTTTCTTTGTTAAATAATGTGTGTTCTCTTTAGCATCAGTTGTAAGAAAACCTACTCAACTGGACCAAGCTACCATTAATAAGACAAGACCGAGTTCTACGCGGGTGAAGGTGCTAGTTGATCTAAAAGGAACTTTTCCTAAATCAATGCATATCAACATTGAAGATGAAGATACTAGAGGAATAAAAACTAATGGTGTCGACATTCGTTATGATTATCTACCCAAGTATTGTGGTGAATGTATATGCGAGGTCATGACAAGAACAACTGTAGGGTGATTAATCAAGTAAATAGCAAAGAAAATTCACTAGAACCGAAGCACACACAAGAAACACAAAAGCAACTAGTGATACTTTTAGAAAGGAAAAGTTAGGATCCTTTCAAGTGGAGAAATGGTGGGGGATCTAGCAAATTGGAATGTTGTGCGAGACAATCACAAATTTTTCAACAGGAACAACACACTTTCCATCAATGTGAAGAACGCATTCCAATCACTTAATCAAGAAGAGGAGATACAAAGAGTGCCAAGCAATGATAAAGTACAAGAGACGACTTCAAAAGAGTGGGTTATGAAATCTTTTAGTGCAATGTTACAAACTCATGGGACCAATTAATCATCAAGCCCTACAAAGCAAATGTTTTAGAGCAAAATTAAGATGTACAAACACAAAGCGAAATAAGGGGAGGACAAAGAAGTATCTGGTTTGGGAAAAGCTAGCCGAGATGATAGTCAGATTGACGTCATAAATGGTGCCTATGAGGTGAAGGACGAATATTCACCTGGGAACTGTTTGGAGACATATCTCTCTCTGGAAAACTACAAGGTTTAGAAGATATACAAGAATTAGTAGAGAGTGGTGAGGCACAAGAATGAAAACCCCGAGAATCATTCTTTTACTAATTTAATATTGGAGTTTAGCCATGAAAAAAGACAAATCCAATAGAGAAAGCAAGCCTGTAGATGATAATAATGATGAGAAAGAATTCAACTTGAACACCAAAGGTAATACAACAATGCAACTCCTTATTCAGTGGTACGAAGGCAGAAAAGTGAGCAGGAATAACACAACAATAGTAAAGCAATAATTCAAACACATATTGATAAAATACATTTCTTTGTTAGCTTCTATCCTACTTTATAGGAGCTTGTTGTCGGTAGGTTTCTATTCATAGGTGTAGTTACTATCCTAGAATTTGATTCGGAGTCAGTAACTTAGTAGGATAGTTTATCTTTAACTATTTAAAAATTATTAAGCTACCAATTACTCTAGTTCCTATTTTTCTACACTTAGTCGTTGTAACTCACTTGTATAAAGAGAGCCTGCAATAGTACAACAAAGACACATTTGCTTCATACATTTTTTTTAGTATTCTCTGTCTTTCTACTGAATTCTTTATAATATTTGGAATCAGAGCTGGAACGAGTTTCTGATATCAAGTGTAAGTGTTGGTACTGCATATTGAGAGTTTTTTTTGCAGAACTATTGCAGTAGCAAAAATACTGTGGCCTCTGAAAATTTAGTTCAACATGTTATTCCACGCTTTGATGGTCATTATGACCATTGGATCATGATTATTGAGAATTTCCTTAGGTCCAAAGAATTATGGCTATCTGTCAGTACTGGCGTGTAAGAGCCAGCGGCTGGCACCGCCTTGTCAGACGTACAAAAGGCGGAGTTGGACAGTTTAAGGTTGAAACATCATAAGGAAAAGAATTATCTTTTCTATGCTATTGATCTCTCAATATTGGATACTATTCTTTGCAAAGATACTTCTAAACAAATATCAGATTCCATGAAGAAGAAGTGTCAAGGATCAGCGGAAGCAAAAAGAGCATTATTGCAAACACATTGTGTTGATTTGTGACATTATAAATGAAGATTAGAGAATCAATTTCAGATTGTTTCTCAAGGACTATGTGCAATAGCAAATACGATACAGATTCATGGTGAAAAGATGGACAATGTCACCATTATTGAAAATATTCTTCGCTCCATGACATAAAAATTCAACTATGTTGTTTGTTCAATTGAGGAATCAAAAGATACTACTGAACTTTCAATTAATGAATTACATAGCTCACTATTGATTCATGTGAAGAAAAATGAATCGATAAAGTAGCGAGGAACAAGATCTTCAAGTCTCATCTAACTAAAATCTTCAAAAGGTGGTGGTCGCGGAAGAGGTAGAGAGAGGAAACAATTCTGATGGTGGGAGGCACTCGCACCAGAAATTTGAAGAAAAATCTTAAAATTCTCAGGGAAGAGGAAGAAGTTTTAACAATAACAATAATTCAACTGATTATAAACCGAAGTCAATTTACAAATCAAATATTGACTGCTATAGATGTCACAAGTATGGCCACTAAAAATGAGAATGTTGAACTAACTTGAGTAGAGATGGTGGACGGTAGTCTAATTTTGCAGATGAGGAAGAAGAAATCTCTTTGTCAATGTCCTATCAAGAGAAAGAACAAGTGGCTAAGGAAATATAGAAAAATATATGGTACTTAGACACGGGTTTCATCAATCATATGTGCGGAAACAAGTCAGCTTTATCCATATTAGATGAGTCATATCGAGATTCTGTGAAGTTTGGAAACGATGCAAAAGTTGCAGTCACCAATACAATATCTTATTAAGAGGTGGATCCCCACAATTTAGTCAGATTATTTATTATCTTCATTATGGTTAGTCTTAGGGTTCCTAAAACTTCAAATTATTGATTTGATTTAGTTGTTATACTAATCTGAATAAGAATATTGTGTTTTCGTAACTATGGCTCTTTTAAATTCAGAACCCTAGTTATGAGAATTTATTTTGTTCATGAATAAGACTTGCTAGATCGTTATATATATATATACACACACACACACACACACACACACACACACACACACACAATACTCATACCCATATGCTTTTAAAGAAAACGTATTCCTCCTCAATATTTAAGATAATTCTTCAAAAGATTTCTCTAAAAAAGTGATGATGCTCAAAACTCCTCATAAACTAATTTATAAATCATTGGTTCTCTCATTTTAGGTGTAAAAGTGTTACATACTTGGGAATACTTAGTCCCCTCATACTCATTTTGAAAAATGAACTCAACTTTCCTCATCATCATACACATTTACTCAATTCTTAAAACAAGTTATAAATCATCGTAGAAGACTTGTCAAAATGACTCTCAATTATTTATGAAGATTAGAGATTTCATGTTAAGAAACGAGTGAAAACTAAAATTAGACAACACTAGTGCTACGCGAAGGGTGAATTATATTTGTGGTCGCAAAAGTAAATTTTTAGGCTGAGGACTCTGTATCGTCTCCATGATGCAGAGACAGGAGTTACTATCTTAAGACTGAAAATCTTAAGTGTCTTCGTGACGCAGACCTGAGCGAAATTTTTTTCATGATGTTTTCTTTCTCTCCCAACTTTACCCAACTCATACCCAAAGCAACTTCATCGTCCAAATTAACACATTTCTCAAACCCGAAACAATTTTGATGAAACCCATATAAAAATCTATCAAGGGACTCAACTTGTTTGCAAAACCCTCACCTCAAGAACTCAAAGACCTGAATTTATCAATTTAACTCAAGAACTTCTCAAGAAATCAATAATAACCTTCAATAATTCAGTCATGAGTAAAAGTTTACATGATTGGAGTAAGGAACAACAATCCCAACACTATTAAAGCTTACGTACCTTGAAAGAATTATGTTCTTGGCGATTTCCCCGAAATCTTGAATAACTTCTTGTAAACTTCCTCTTTTCTCCTATTGAACTTTGCCCTAGTTTCATGAATGCTTTACAATGAATCCCAATTCAATTGATCTGATTACACACCATAACATAGGTGGATAAACGTTTTAGACTAGTGGGGTAAGTAAAAGACCAAATACCCCTCTTTAAAATAAATGATTTTCCTTAACTAGACAAGTTTTACTCAAATGACCATATCTCATTCGTCCGAACTCGGATCATAGAAACTTTGTTTCATTGGAAAGACGAATCAATGACCTTTGATTTGACATCTCATGGGCCACAAAAATCGTGTTGTGCTGAAAGTTATGATCATTTGAAGTTATTCCAAGACTCACAATTTACGAGTAGCTTGAACAAAATCTCAGTTTAGCTCTTTCAAATTTAGTTCTTTCAAGATTTAACGCTTTCTAAGAATGAAGTGTTAAAATCTCTCTCCCTTAGGAACATTCGTCCTTTAATGATATCACTGTAAATAGAACTATACGTAGGAACATCTAACACCCAACTCAAACACCAAACATGCGATTTAATACAATATAACATATCTATATGTATATCTATATCTATATCTATCTATCTCTATTACCTTAAAATATGAACTCTTAACTTGATTGTTAAATTACTATAATATCCTTAATTTAGATTGTCACTTTTTTAATGAGTCATGATATTTTTGATAGGTTGTGACTTTTTTCAAAAGGTTGTGATTATTCCAAAGGGTTGTGACTTATCCAAAGAGATATAACTTTTCAAAAGAGTTGTGACTTTTTCAATAAGTTGTGACTTTTCCAAAGGGTTGTTACTTCTTGGAAAGATCATGAAGAAGACACAAAAAAACACTTGTTCACATAGCCATTCTTGACTATAAATACAGGGGTTTCCTCTCATTTGTCAACCACAATATTTTTTTTAATCTTCTACTCTTTTCTTCTTGCATTTTAAAAAATTCCATGTGATTTATTATCGTTTTTTGAGTTTGAAGTTTAGTAGAATATGAGATACTACTATATTCTAATGAAGTAGATTGTTCTATCCTAAGAGGGTATATTCCTTAACCTCGAGTACTTGAGGAAACGAATTCTCATGATATAATAATTTTTTTGTAGTAAAAACATTAATATGAAATGCTCCAATATATAAAGTTAATATGATATAGTCTAAATTCGTTTGTTTTTGTTAACAATTTTTAGATGTCATCTTTCTCATAAATTATTGAACTTCTCTAGAGTTAGAGAATTGTCACAATTTGATTTTTTTATGGTCAAGACAAAAGAATGACTTTATATATCAATACTACTTATGTGATTTAGATTTTAAGGAAGTTTGTCTTAAAACAATTATTACTATATAATCATTGCCCTTTTGTTTTACTGATTTATTATTTCTTAATATTTAAGTATTTTCGGCGAAGAAAAGTTTATATTGTAATAACGCCAGTTGAAGTTTCTATAGTTTAATTATTATTGTTGTCAAAATTCATTTCTTTTAGTCAACAATTTCTCTTGTGATATAGATATATGCTTGTGAATATCTTTTTTCCAAAATTATTTTACTTATCAAGAGTTAAGAATTGTCATGACTATGTAATTTAGACTGTTAAGAGGTTTGATTCAAAATAGTTATTACAATATAAACATTGCCCTTTTGTTTTACTGTTTTATTATTTCTTAATATTTGTATATTTTCGACAAAATAAAGTTTATATGACTTGTAATAACGTCAGTTCATGTTTGTAATGGCTTATTTTTTATCGCAGTTTAAATTCATTTGTTTTTGTTAACAATTTCTCTTGTGATGTAGCTATGTGTATCTGAATGTATTTTTTCAAAATTATTAAAGATCTCAAGAGTTAGAATTGTCACAATTTGTTTAAAAAATATGGAGTTCTTTTTTTAAAGAGAAAGTACTCATAACTAATGTGAAACTATCTGAATAAATATATGAATCATTTCATATTTAATATTAATAAATAAATTTTATATTCGGTAATATGGAAAAAACATATTTACTTTGTCCATATACTAAAAATTTTATACCATAAAAAATAATAGTATCATTTATTAAAAGTCCTATTTATTTATGTAAGTACCAAAAATTTATTAGAAATTCATCTATTGGACAGTAATTCTTTATTTATCACATTATAAATTCTCTTAGTTATCACTAATTAGAGCAAATTGGTTCACACTCTTTTACTTTCTTTAGTTATAATATTATAAATTCACATAGTGATCACATTAATTATTTTTATCTTCATCTTTTCCTATATTAATTTTTGACCAATAATTTTCATATTATTATAACGCCCCTACATACGTGATAACATAGTGTTGTTATTTTTTTTTGACGGATAGTGCTAGGTTGAATAACTTAAAAATTGTTTACAAGTATATGAACAATATCATTGTTGGATTTAAGATAAACAACTGACTATATATATATCTATATATTTATCTATATATATATATATATATATATATATA
>NC_028637.1:26779855-26810402 GCF_001406875.1 Solanum pennellii | reverse complement strand
ATATATCATTTCAACTAAAATATATTCTTTAATTTTTACTTTTAGTTTTTTGGTAAAAAAATAAAATTAAGTTTTCTCAATTAACTATTGACAGTCAGATAAATATCTTTAATTTATATACACGGTCAATCGAGAAGTCAAATTTGAGATCCAATAAAATGAAAGTCATTTATTATGATATAACTTATAAAATAAAAATTATTATACAAAAATGGGTCTAAAATTAAAATGTATTTGTTCTCCACCTGTTCATATGACATCTAAAGAGATTAAGTGAAAAACACATGCAAATCACATTTGGTTAGATGACAAGAAAAATACACAAAAATATCTTCTATAAGGTAATATTAGAGAGATACAACTAACTATATGATTGAACACATCAAATTGAAATAACTATATACATTATTGCATTTACCTAATAAAACATTCATTGGTCATCTTCATATATATATATATATATATATATGTATGTATGTATGTAGAAAAGGATGTCCAATATTATTTTGTGCAAAACTTATTATTTGAATGCTCGCTTAAATTTTTTGAATTGATAACGTGTTCATAAACTAAGTTAGTTTAAAGAGTACCATGAAAGTTAACATTTTAGATTGGAACCTCCGAGATGTGAATATATGTGGGTATTTCTTGTTCATATCTTCTTCAACCTTACAAGTAGCTTTTTCAAGAAAACTGATTCCCCCATAACCTTTTTGGTTCTCAACTTGTGAACCTAACGATTAAGTATCTCAATGAGTAACTCCTCGATAGGTTGTCCTTAATACCAATAATCTATGTAGGTATAGTAAAAGAAGGGTCGCCCATACACTTTTTCAACATTGGCATGTGGAATACCGAATAGACCGCTGCTAACTCTGACGGTAACTCTAACTCATAAGCTACAGGTTCAATTCTTTTAGATAATGTGTAAGGAAGAATATACCAGGGACTAAGTTTTCCCTTCTTACCGAATCTCATAAAACCCCTCAATGGTGAAACATTCAAGTAAAGCCAATCATCCACTTTAAACTCCAAGTCTCTCCTCCTAACATTTATATAAGATTTTTGACGACTTTGCGTTGTTTTCAACCATTCTTGAATGATCTTAACTTTCTTTATAGCTTGATGACCAAGTCTATTCTTATCAACCCAACTTCACCAGCCTCAAACCATCCAATAGGAGATCTACATATTCTCCCATAAAGAGCCTCATAGGGAGCAATCTGGACTCTAGAGTGATAGTTATTGTCGTAAGTGAACTCTTTGAGAGGTAAGTGGTCATCCCAATTACGTTTGAAATCTATCACACACTCCTTCAACATATCTTCTAAAGTCTGAATCATATGTTCATCTTAACCATCATTTTGCGGATGGAAGGTAGTACTAAGGTTCACGAACCCAAACTTTTCTGAAAAGACTTCATAAATTGTGTGGTGAATTATGCACCTCTATCTGAATGATGGACACCAAAACTCCATGAAGTCTGACTATCTCTTCAATATAAAATCTGACATAATCTTCTGTCTAATAAGTAGTCTTTACCTGTAAGAAATGGGATGATTTAGTCATCCAATCTACAATTACCCAAATTGACTCATGTTGCCTGTGAGATCGTGGCAAAACATTAATGAAATCCATGTTAATCCTTTCCCACTTCTACTATTGAAGGTCTATGTTCTAATCCATACTACCAGGCCTTTGATGATTAGCCTTGACTTGATTCAGATTCGTGCGCTTAGCAAATAACTCTACAGTACACCTCTTCATACTACTTCACCAATAGACTTCTCTCACCACGGTACATCTTTGTGGAGGCAGGATCGATCAAATATTTGGAGGTATGAGCTTCCTACCTTGTCCTCTCTTGGATTTAATCCATATTTGGTAGACATAATCTACCTTGATACCTCAACACCCCATCTCCCCCTTGTTCAGAAGCCATCACATTTTGCTTATGAACATTTGCCTTTAATTCAAGAAATACATGGTCTTGGTATTTTTTTCTCTTTCACTTCAGATAAGAGTGTTGATTTAGCCCCATTCATCATCGCAACTCCACCTTCGTTGGAAACTGTTAACCGTACTCCCAATCGTGCAAGTTTGTGCACAACTTTACCTAATTTCTCTTTCCTTTATCAACATGGGCAGTACTACCCATAGGCAACTAGCTCAAATCATCAAAAATAGCATTATCCTTACTTGGGTGATAGAGAATACTCATGTCATAATGCTTGAGTAACTCTAACTCCCCACCCCACTATCTAAGATTAAATTATTTACTGAAGACTCTTGGCATCGGTTAACACATCATCATGAACACCATAGAGATAGTGACGCTATATTTTCAAAGCAAACACTACTACTTCAAACACGAGATCATGAGTTGGGTAATTCTTCTCTTGAATCTTATGTTTCATAGAGGCATAAGCTAGAACTTTACAATTATGCATCAATACAGAACCCATTGTAACACTGGACGCATCATAATACACAACAAAGCCTTGTCTACCCTCCGATAAGGTCAACACTAGGAAGTAGTCAATCGTGTTTTCAATTCCTAAAAGGTTTTCTCATAATCTTTAGACTATTAGAATTTCACTGTCCTCTAAGTCATTTTGTGAATAAGGATAAAATAGTTTAGAACCTCTTGACAAACCTTCTATAATAACAAGTCATTTCAAAGAAACTTCTTATATCAGTTGGAGATGTGGGTTTGGGCTTGTTGTACACTACTTCAATCTTCTCAGTGGCAGCTCGAATCCCTTGACCAAAAATAATGTGGTCTAAGAATTCCACTAAATCAAGCCAAAACTCACACTTGGAAACTTTGACATATATCTCTCACTATCATTGGGAATTTGGGGAACTACTCTGAGATGACTAGCATGATCTTTCTCATTCCTCGAATAAATTAAAATGTCATCAATAAACATGATAACAAACATATCAAGATATGGTTTAAACACAATGTTGAAAAGGTCCATGAATGTTGTGGGAGCATGAATCAAACAAAATGACATAACTAAAAACTCAAAATGACAATAGCAGGACTTGAACATTGTCTTCGGGATGTCACTTTCTCTTTCTCTCAATTGATAATAGCATATCTGATGTCTATCATAGAAAAACAAATGGCACCCAAAAGTTATGTATAAGATTGTCAATTATCGAAAGGTGATACTAATTCTTTATAGTAACCTTGTTCAATTTGCGCTAATTAATACACACCCTAAGAAAATCATCTTTCTTCCTCACAAGTAAGACCATAGTGCCCCAAGATGAGACATTGGGTTGAATTAAACCTTTATCAAGATGGTATTTCAATTTGTTCTTTTAACTCTTTCAACTCAGCTAGAGTCATTCTATAAGTAGAATGGACATATGTCGAGTATAAGAAAGAATATCTATGCAGAAGTCTATTTCTCTCTCAGGAGGGACTCATTAGACTAAATATGTTGTGTTTCAACACTAGACTAATTAACTCGGACTAAGTGATAGATACACCCCTTGGAAACTAACTTTCTGTCCTTAAGGTATGAAATAAACCGACCCTTAGGTACTACTGAACTACTCCTCCACTCTATAACTGGCTCATTCGGAAATTGTAACTTAACTGCTTGAGTTCTACAATCAGGTTAAGCATAAAAAGCATGAAGTTAGTCCATACCTAAAATAATATCAAAGTCCACCATGTCTAACTTGACTAAGTCAGCCATGGTGTCCTTTTGAATGATAGAGATTGCACAATCACGATAAAGTCTCTCAGCTAGAACAGACTAACCAATAGGTGTGGAAATACTGAAAGGCTCAAGAAGTTGCTCGAGAATAATATCCAAACCCATAGCAATATACGAAGTCAGAAAATATAGACTCACACCTATATCAAACAATAATTCTACATAAAAAGTAAAGACTTTGATAATACCAGTGACAACATCAGGTGAATCATCTTGCTCTTAGAGACGGGTGATAGCATCTAAATGGTTTGCTCCTCTGCGTGTCCTTGAACTAGCTCCTCTAGGTGCAGCTTTGTCCACCAGAGCCGCTAAAGAATATTAGGCTCGATTTCCCCATTACCATTATTTTTATGTGCTTAGGGAACTCTCTCATGAAACAATTTGGAAATAGAAAAATCTAAAATTTCACAAGTTATGCTTAAGTTGTGAGTTTTATGTCAACTTTAAATGGCCAAAACATTCAGCATATTATGAGTTAGGTGGCCAAGAATATATCAAATGAAAGGTCTTGGAATCCTCTTTCTAAAGCCACTAATTTTCTAATTTCGAGTTCAGGTGAGGGAGATATGCCCATTTAAAATTAGACTGTCTAGTTAAGGAAAGTTAACCAAATTAATGAGGGGTATTTTGGTCTTTTTCTTTAACAGTCACATTAAAACATTTTTAGTAATAGTTTGGGGTCAAATATGATATGGGTTATCTTACAAATCATAAATTACGCTTAGCGTTTTGAGAGGAGAAGAGTGAAAAAGGATCAAGGCGTTCGTCAAGATTTGGGATATTTATTGATTGATTTCGCCAAATTAAGGTATGTAAGTTTTCATAATGTTTGGTTCATTCACCCATACTCCAGTCATGATTCACCTATTTGAATTCATCCATAAAAAGAAATGACGAATTAAGTTCTTGATTAGTACTCTTGAATTGTTGCTCTCCATTCTTGAATTTTGATGTTTGGTTGAGTTTTTTTGGCAATAATATTGTTAATAAGTAAGTTAATTGATAGTTCTTGGTTGTCTTTTGCTTAAATTATTCTAGGTTATAAGATTTCGAGAGTTTTTAGCTTAGAATTTCAATGCATATGAGTTTAATCGAGTTTGGGAGTGAAAAAAAAGACCGAGAAAACAATAGGTGCCAGGTTCGCGTTCGCAGAGAGAACGCATACTCCATTGTTTCAATATTTATTTCATAACCAAATGTTTTAATTCATCTGCACATCATACCCTTTCCCCCGATAGTATATTTTTCTCGTTTCCTATGATTAACTATCCAAAACACATTTAATCATCACGAGATCCTTCCTATCAGAAATCATAACTCTTGATTCATAATTCAAATTAAAGATAGAGTTAAGAGTCAAGTTTGAGAGACACTTCTAAGAAGTCTTTTACAATCTATTTAACTTGTTATAGGACTTGAATACTCTAGTTGAGGAATAATAAAGTTGATTTTAATTTTATTAAAATTAATATATAGTAATTAAGTATTTTTAAGAGTAAATGTTTTTACATTTAAGAAAAGAGGAAACATCGATTTCTGAAAGAGTTTATGAGGAGTTTTGAGTACTATATCGATTAAGAGAAATATTTTGAGTAATAATCTCAAATTGAGGAATATGAGATGTTCTTTTTTGAAATATGAATTTATATTTTGGGAGTAGTATTGAGCATCAATATTGAAGAAGAGTTCAAATAACTCACTGCCCCCATAAACCATGTAGCCAGTGTGCGTACAAAGGGTCATACTTTTTGGATGATTCCTTATTTCTTTTTAAGCATTAGTGGATCCACTTATTTGAGAATGTCAAAAACCGAGTTTATTTTGTATATTTACATACAAATATAATTATATTGTATTTTCCAATACATTGAGTTGTTCTCTACTATTTTAAAACCTTTTATTTATATCAAATTGTTGCTATTACTTTTATATTGAAATGGATGAGATTGAGTTGAGTTTAGATGATGTAAGTTGTTTCGTCAGATCCAGTTTAAGCTTATGTCGTGTTTTAGATTTTTCCTTGCATTCTCGTATATTTTATGTACTTACCCTATTTCGCCTGTATCTTTCATGATTCAGTTACAGGTTCCGAGGATCATCGATTACAAGTTCGTTGATCTAGTTGAGTTTCTGAGTTATTTGGTGAGTCTCCTTGCTTCCGAAGGATTCCTCATTTATGTTTTATCATTTCATTTTTTTACTAGGATGGCGTGGGTCTTTTCTCGACCTCCATATCAGTTAGTATAAGCTTCATAGAGAGATAGAAAGTAGTTGTTCAACAACCTTAGATTTGATATTTCATGGTCCACCTAACTCATCATGTGCTTAAAGTTATGGTCATTTGAAGTTCTCTCAAAACTCACAATTTAAGAGTAGCTTGAAAAAAGCGTCAAATTAGCTCTTTCCAATTTTGTTATTTTGGATTTAGCTCTTTCTATGAATAGGGTGTACAATGCAGATACAGGTGTTCTAAATAATTAACTGGCGCATCGTTGAGATCACTCTCCACTCCAAACAGTTTTGGTGAGCCTCCTTTCATTCCGGAGGACTTCACATTTGCTTTCAATATCTTTATTTTGAGGCGTGGGGTATATTCTCCCAACACCTATCTTAAACATTAGAGGATTCATAGATAGATAGAGTTTAGGAGTCACTTTTCCTTGATGCTTTTGTAAACTATTATACATAGTTATTGAGTATTTTAAAGACGATTTGAGTTGGGCATTTGGTTTCACTTAACAGTTCAAAAACTTTGTTTTTAAGTCGTTCCTCTTGTTGTCAGCCAAGATGAGGGTTCACTTCGGGACTAGCAATGATTCACAATTGTCGGCTACGTCCAAGGTGTAAGCTCGGATCGTGATAGTATATCACAATAAATTTTTATGTGGCATATGAAACTTTTATATTTATAAAATAAATATCAAATGCCAAAAAATATCAAAATACATGTCAAGTGTCATTATATTTCACACCACGGTATAATTTTTTAAATTTGTGATACAATATACATCGGTATTTGGTATACACCATAGAAAGTATATTCATATGTGTGAGTATAATACTAAGAACATATAGCAGTTAAAAGGTCAAGTAATATTGATTAACTAAATACAGACATTTACCAATACTTCGATCCTCGTCATATTTTCAGACAAAACATTAGCCTCAACACATATCATCATGACTACAAAAGATTAAAAGTAAAAAACATAAAATCAATTTCCCAAAAAAATTATGAAACAAAAAAACACAAAAAGAAAGTTAGAATCCAACATGTAACATACATACTAGAAAATTATAGAACAAATAATACACAGTCAATATTGTTTACTAAAGCTTCAAATCACATCATATCGAGCTAAGAATCAAATCAATATTTATTAAATTTTTTGGCCTTTAGTAAATGATCCTATAATAGAAAAAATAATTTTACTATTTCCTCAAATTTATTTTTTTATTATTAATTTTTTCTTTAATTGAATTATATCGAAAATCCTAAATCAAGAACTTCAAAGTCGATTAGAATTTTAACTTGTATAAATTATTTCATTATTTAAAGGGATGTTTATTCTTTTCGAATGAATAAATAGAAAATAGTGTTTCCTTGTAGAAATAAGTTATGTGCATATTAAAATGTTATAGTGCATGTAATTTATTTTTTTTTGGTAATTATAATGTTTTATTACCAGATTTTTCAATATGTACTTGGATACTCTGGATGTGGACATCTTCCACTCTCTGAGCGCAGCTACTTCAAATCAAACGTCCTGCTAGTTCTATTCTAAGGATAAAAGTTAAGCTTTTGCATAAAACGTATAAATCGAGGTAGCATATTAGCTCTACAATGTATGTTATGTATGATTGTTCTAGTGATCAACTCCATACTCCTCTCCTCTTTTTGAAAAATCTTGTAGTTCCTGTCTTACCAAATGTAGTATATTGTTGTTGCAAGGGTTATTCTATATACGTCTTCTTGTATAGTTTTGTTTGATGCATGCACTATCGCCCATGTTAGTTCCTCATTCCATCCGTTGCTGCCTCTACTTATTGCTAACCAGTGTAGAAGCTTTTGCCATATCCCTATTGAGAGTCGACAGGAGAAGAATAGATGCTGGTGTGATTAATTTACTTCCTTGCAGAGTGGACATATTACTTCACTTGTGATCCCCCATTTTCCCAATCTATCTCTGGTGTACAATGCAAATATCCGTTTAGGATTTCCTTGATTATTGTATATCATTCTTTGCCAGGGTACTTTTATATACTCCCCTCTCAGCCTCTTATACATTTCTTTAATACTATATTATTCTGCCTCCAAACTTTCTGCAACCTGCAGGCCCTTTTCTTCCAGCCACATTCCTGCTTGCATGGTTTTTCTCACTATCCAAGAAGCTTGATTTGCTCTCACTTCCCACGGTCTCCTACCTTTGAGTTATAAGGTATGTACCCAAATAATCCATAATTTATCTTTCTTCTTGCTTAATTCCCACAGGTGTTTCAGCAGAGCTGCTTTGTTCCACACATATATATCAGTAATATTGAGGAATTTTTTACCAAAATAATTTATTATTTAAATCAATTTACAACAGTAATATATTTTTTCAAAATTTTACAAAACTAGTATAAACGTTGTTGACAGTAACGTATTAGGCCATCTATTAATTCTGCCAAGAAACAGACCAAAACTAACGGGGGGACGGCGTTAAAGTTATAATACGTTACTACAAATAACGTTTTAGAGTTTAAGTTGGAATACGTTACTGAAAGTCACGTTTTAGAGTTTCAGTTGGAATACGTTACTGAAAGTGACGTTTTAGAGTTTAAGTTGGAATACGTTACTGAAAGTAACGTTTTAGAGTTTAAGTCGAAATACGTTACAGATGGTAACGTTTTAGAATTTTATAACCCATTAGCCGCACTTTCCCTCACCTTCTAACCTAAATAAACCCTATTTCAGAGATTTCCCCTTTTTTCATTCCCTCGCTCTTGCTGGTTCTCGTCGTTAAGGTTGCCGGAAAAGGGGATTCACAATATTTCAGCGCCATAAGTATTTCGAGAGGTAGTTTCTTTGCTTAAGGTATGTTTTTCTTTACGAAGGAATTGAATTGAATCGTAAGTAGGATTCTATCTTGTATAAATTGAAGAACGTGCCAACCAACTCATGAAATTGGATTCCAAAATAAGTTGTTATCTGGTAACTTGTTTTGTTTAGTTCGATTTAAGGATTGTTTCATGGTCACTGAACTCAGAATTGTTATTTAAAGTTGTAACAATTGTATATTGTTGAAGAAGATTGCGTAGCAGTGCATTGAGAGAATAGCTATAGTCATTGTTACATTGTCTTTTAGATTAGTATATGTTTGTTAGTTAGTTACATAACATAATTAATTTGTTAGCCTAAATTGCTTAACTCATTAGTTGGTTAACTTTGATTATTGTAATTAGCACTTTAGTCATTTATATAAATAGCCTACTGTACAGATGTAAACATATAATGAAACTATCTAATAATGATAATCTATATTCTTCTCTGTGATTCCTTAAATTTGTCTCATCTATTCAAACAATTCTCTGTAAATTTTGATTCTTAACATATATCAACAAAAAGATTATACTCAAGTTCTATTGTTGCTTAGTGTAGTCTAAGATGGTTTGTCTTATACAACACACTTCCAAATTAAAGAGAATGACCTTAAAATTTTTAAATGTGATTTCATAACTTTACATCACTTTTGAAGTATGTCGCCAAGAAAAAACTACATAATAGTTCGGGCTAACATTTAAGTTTACTTTCATGTGTATTTCATAGGTATTTTTTATGGCTAATGATAGTGAATACAAGTTGGATCCCGGTCCATTGGAATCGAATGTATTAACGGGACAACTTACTCATAGATCACAAGATATATGGGAAGGAAATGTTAATATGATTCTTAATACGAGGAGAGAAGATGGAAATTTTTGGAAGCTCATAGAGAAATATCCCATCCATCCACGAGTTCTTGAAGTAATTAGGTTATCTGGATTATATGGTGTTTACAAATCTAATCGGCCTGCTATTGACCGTAGTTTGATCACTGCACTAGTTGAGCGTTGGCGTCCCGAAACTCACACTTTTCACTTTAGAACAGGCGAAGCAACAATTACCTTGCAGGACGTAGAGGTGTTGTATGGATTACCTGTGAATGGTGATCCAGTACTTGGTAATGAAATGATAAGGACCATAGAGGATTGGCAAAACATTTGTCAAAGATTATTAGGTTTTGTTCCTTCTCGTGAAGACTTCAAAACGAATTCCATCAAGGTCGCTGCATTTAATTCACACATGTTAAGCCAGCCACATTTGTCGAACATGGCAACACAAGATATGGTTAATCAGAAGGCAAGATGTTTCATGTTCTGGATGATTGCAGGTATGATGATGGCGGATACATCTGGTGGTTATTTGAAGCTTATGTACCTGCCTATGCTCGAAAATGTCGATAAAATTGGATCTTATAGTTGGGGGAGTGCGACCTTGGCATACTTGTATCATTTTCTTTGTAAAGCTTCACAGAGTACCCAAAATGAGATAGCCGGATTTTTGCCACTACTTCAGGTATACCTAATGATTGTACATATAATTTATTTATATTTCTTTCAATTTGTCTCTGTAGTGTTATTGGAGGATGAAATTTTTTAGAGATGTAATCCTAAAACTCTTTCTCCCAGATTTGGGCGTGGGAGAGAGTCACTGTTCTCCGTCCTCAAATAGTAGCCCACAGAGATGCGAGAACTATTTCTCATGTTGGTTTGCCTAGGGGTCCGCATGCTACTAGATGGTTTGCACATCTTAGTTGGACGAATACTACCAAGCATGTGTTGAAAGTTTATAGGGATGCACTTGACTCTATGATAGAAGATCAGGTACATTGCTTTTACTTATTTATAAATATTGTAAATGTAAAGACTCACTTTGCTCTTTTCTTTTTTCATGTAGTTTATTTGGGAACCGTATTCCGATGACTTAATTGAGAGTCTTCCTCTCTATTGTCATGCTGGACGAGACATATGGCGAGTTAGAGTTCCAATATTTTGTTGGGATGTGGTCGAGGTTCATTTGCCAGATCGTGTTATGAGGCAATTTGGACTACAACAAGCTATACCAACTCCGTTTCCATTTGATTCCAACCACTTTCGCCATGATCGTCGAGGAAGACCAAATACAAATTGGGAGTTGGAACATGCACATTGGTTATCATTTTGGAACCAACGTCTCCAATATAGTTGTGATGCACCGGTTAATAATGAACCACTTCGCTATGATGATCCATATCTTATTTGGTTCAGGCGCATTACTCGTCTTGTTATTGGTAATCCTAATTCACGTCCTCAAAATCAACAAGGTTATGTGCCTAATTCGACGGCATATGAAACTATGGTATGCCATTTATTGTTACTGTTGTTTAGTGTTGTTGCTGCCAAGTGATTTATGTGTCTTTATTGATTTTAGTGTGTCATTTATTTTGTTTAATGTAGTTGCTGGCAAGTTTTTCATTGTTTAAGTGATAGTCCGATCTAAATCATCAGATTAATGGTGGATCATATCATGTACTCTATTCTCATTCAAGGCCTTTGTAAGCAAGGATTGGTTGATATGGCTTTTCAATTGTACAAAGATATGTGTTGTAAGAGAATTATTCCAAATATTGTTGCTCATAGATCTATTCTCAAAAGCTTCTGTGAGAAAGGGTACATATATGAGGCAAGAGTTTTGTTTGACGCTTTAATATATTGCGACTTAATAGATGACATTTTCTTGGTTAATATTACGATTGACGGATATGCAAAACTTGGTGACATCGGTGAGGCTGTTCAGGTATACGAACTAATAACAGGGAAAGGAATAACCCCAAGCATAGCTACTTTCAATTCCTTGATATATGGGTTCTGCAAAGCCAGAAAGTTAGACGATGCAAGAAAGTGGGTTGACACTATATGTGCACATGGGTTGATACCATCAGCGAGGACGTTCACAACTCTTATGAATGCCTATGGTGAAGAAGGGAAAATGCAAACTGTTTTTGAATTGCTAGATGAAATGAAAGCAAGGGGCATAGAACCAACTCATAACCAACCAACGCGATAACTTGTATCTGCTTTAGGTAAAGATCAAATTTAGGCAACCGTTTGAAAGTTAAAAAAAATTAGAGCTGTTTGAAAGTTAAAAAAAATACATAATTAGAGCTGTTTGAAAGTAAAAGAAATACATAATTAGACTACCCACTTAAATTTGATTTCGAGTTGGACATCGACGCCTGTCATGCCCAGTTTGTTTACACAATCCACAAGCCCGCCCATATGTTGCAGGATCACGATCCATCTCATTATGAATTCTAGTGGTCCTTGATCGATTGGGACGTCGATAGAATTCATTACTTCTCATTATAAAGCTTGGTGATGGCCAATATGCCTCGTGTCCAATCGGTGAGAATGACCCAGAATATGTTGTAACATAATTCTCTATTGTGAAATGCTCGCTGACAAAATTTCTAGCTAATGCTCCCATTCTTTCAGTAACCTTCATGACATGTGAACACGGGAAGTGCAAATTAGCCCATTTTTCACAATCACATTTTTTTTCACTTAATGAAATACAATGAGGATTACCACCAATACCATCAATTTGTATTGATCTAACCTCATATACCCCTGTGGATATATTCCAATCATAAACAAAGTGTCTTTTTGAATTTTCATAGTTTTTCTCCCACTTCTTTTTGAAACTGCTTGTCCATAATTCCTTTTGCTCAACAAGTTGGTGAGTTTTTTGACATCTACGAGTATATCGTTCAACGGTTTGCTCCAATGAAAGTCTAACCATAGCAGTGACGGGCAAGCCTCGAGCTTTCTTTAGAAGTCCGTTGAAAGACTCTGAAAGATTTGTTGTCAGTACTCCCCATCTTTTTCCATTATCATGACTAACAGTCCATTTGTCCAATGGAATTCGCATGAGGTATTCATATGCTTCTCTATTTTCTTCTTGAATTTCCCACATCAAAGCTTCAAACTTCCTTACTTGATGAGTTGTAGCAGCCCTCCACATAAGATTACTGAGGTCCCTATTTGGAAATTGAGATTGAAAATTACTTTTAAGATGTCTCAGACAAAATCGATGAAAGGCCCGAGGTTCCTGCAATCGCCACAACTCCGATAAACTAGTCAAGATTCCTTTTGCCCTATCAGAGATAATACAAATATCTTCTCTATCTTTTATCACATGTGCACTCAATTTCCTAAAAAACCATTTCCATGCCTCTTTCGACTCTTTGTCAACAATACCAAACGCAAGAGGAAGAATGTTATCATTTCCGTCAACTCCAACAGCAATTAACAATTTTATCTCATATTTACCATACATATGAGTTCCATCTACTGAAATAACAGGACGACAAGTTTGGAACCCATCAATGCATGGCTTGAAAGCCCAAAATACAAACTTAAAAGTTTTTACCTCTGGTGAACTCATTGACTCTTCGTGTTTCCATTCCACAACTGTTCCAGGATTAAAGTATTGAAAAGCTGCAAAAAACTTAGGAAGCTCACTAAATGATTTCTGAAAATCACCATATACCAATGTAAATGCGCGTTGACGCCCAAGCCACGCTTTTCTATATGTTACTTGATGACCAAATTTTTCATGAACCTTAGACATGACATCCACTACCAACAATTTTGGATTTTTACTTATTTGATTTAAAAATAGAGATGCAATTAAATTGGTATCTAAGTTAGTGTGACCTGTTGTAAGCCCTTCAGTCTCACATCTATGATTATTAAAATACTTTCCTATCTTCCAAAGGCTACCTCCAACCTTACGACCTCGAAGAAACCATGGACAACCCAAAGAATCATAAAATCTGCATCTCACAGTCCATACGCTCTTAGTTGATATTACAATCTTAAATTCTTTATTTTTGCGCAAACTCCAAATTGTCACAGCCCGTTTTAACTTAGTTTTACTACTAAAATACATATTTTTTTCTAAATCTTTTTTTGCATCCTCGACCCAAACAGAACAACATTTCATTTCGGATTCACGAGTAGAGATAAAAATATCTTCCTCAGTCTCCAATGTTGTAAAGTAAGGTATATCATTATTTTGCATTTCATCAAATTGATTTTGAAAATTCACCGCACTTTCATTTTGAGGTAAATCTCCAATATCTTCATCGGATTCACTTTCAATGACTTTACTCTCTCCATCATCTTCTGAAGGTTCATCCTCCTCCGAATTTTCATCACTTCTTTGAGCATGTGCATCATTACACAAATCAAAGGTAGCTTCATCTTCTCTGTAAAAAAAAAAAATTCATGAAATACAAAAAAATGAAAATAATTAATTATTCATGCTATTAAATAAAATTAGCTAAAAAGATTATTCTACCTGATTTCATATTGATTGTGTCTACTCTCAATATGTCTTTGACTACCCGAGCCTTCATCAAATGATTGATGAATACCATGTGTTGCAGTGTATGTAAAATGAGGCTGACTGAATGTGGCAAATCCATAATTTTGAGCCAATAAATTCATATGATAACCATGTTGATCATTCATTCGAAACAGATTATCTTGATTTATTGGTCTAATCTTTATATACATCTCCAAAAGATTTATATCAATCTTGTTCAAAAATTTCTGAGGAATGGCAAAAAATTGTACCAAAGATTGGTCATTCTCAATTTTGAACTCAATAAATCTTATAACGTTACCTTGAAATGAGCATGGATATTTTCCAGAAATATCCAATTGAATATTTTCTCCATCAGTCCCCATTTTCTCATGCAACAATTTAATTAATTCAACGTAGTTGGTCGAAATAGACATGCTAACAATCATTCTGGCACATTCGTTATATCGAAATCCGTTTATTTCAGTGATTATTTCACCGCCCCAATACAAAGCAATCATCACGTTATCTTCAAAATTAGCCATCAAAAAATCCTACACACAAAAATAAGATGCATTATAGTTATTAAAAATATGTTATAAGTACATTACAATATATTGACAAGCCATACCTATTGAAATTTTGTGAGTATTGATTCAACAATAGGGCATATACGCAGAAGCTTTGTAGAACATTATTTGAATGTGCTAAACGTTCTACACAACCATTTCTTATAATGTTCTGTGGCAACACTTTAAGAATTTATTTTAAAGTTAAAACGTAACATATAGTAACGTTTTATTGGACGATCAAATCAGCAAGAAATCTTCACATACCCGTGACATGATAGAATCGTTACTTAGGGTAACATTTTAGTCTTAAAACGTGACTCCCAGTAACGATTTAACGTCACATTTTGTACAAAGATTCTCAGGTGGCAGACCTGTGATTTGATTTGATATAATCGTTACTCCAAGTAACGTTTTATATGTAAAACGTGACTTCCAGTAACGTCTTCGACGTCAAATTTCGTACAGAGATTCTAAGGTGGCAGGTGGCAGATTTACAAAGATACGTTACTGATGGTAACGTCTTAAGCTTAAAATGTTACTGTCAGTAACGTAATGCTTCTTAACGCCGTCTACCAAATACTTTTAGTCTGTTTATTTTGTGAAAATGAAATATAGCCTAATACGTTACTACCAACAACGTTTATATTACTTTTGTAAAATTTCAAAGTTTCATATTATTTTGGTGAATTAAATGAAATAATAGATTATTTTGGAGGATAGTGCACCTGCAACTTTTATCCAACAAAGTGTATCCCATTCCTTTAGCTTGTATCTCTCCATTCCATAGGAACCTTTTACATATAGTCTCTATCCTTTTGAGGATTTGTTTTTGTAGCAGGAAAATTTGTGCCCAGAAAGCTTACACAGTTGTTAAAACACTATTAACCAGTTGTAACCTTCATGCATAAGATAAGAACGGGACTGTACATGTTGTGATTTTCCCCAATATCCTGTCTATTAAAGGTTGACATTGCCCTACTGACAGTGTCTTTGAACTCTACAAAACCCGTTTGTTGCAGAATTAATTGTTGCATATCTTCTGAAACTCCTCCAAAGTAA
This sequence comes from Solanum pennellii, assembly GCF_001406875.1. Lineage (NCBI taxonomy): Eukaryota > Viridiplantae > Streptophyta > Magnoliopsida > Solanales > Solanaceae > Solanum > Solanum pennellii. The sequence continues at coordinate 26,794,602 of NC_028637.1, read as the reverse complement.
ACACAACTCTTCTCCTGATTTGTTTTGATGCCTGATACATTTGAGAACTGCTGGAAACACTTGTACAGGAGTGTTCTTTATGTTGTGTCTCCTCTATTAAACAGCAGCAGATCATCAGCAAAGCTTAATTGTATGATGTGCTGTTTCTGACATCTATGGTTATATTTCAACATTGGGTTCCTTCTCGGTGGATGTAATTTACTGCTAAGTAAAGTTAAGTTTTGTGCACATTAAATTTTAGAGTATAGGTATGCAAGGAAGTATTAGTCTTCGTTCTAGACAACAAGGGGTAACTTGAACATATTCTTTTACTTTAAGAGTTATTACTTAGAAGATAGAACCATTATTTTGTAATATCATGTTCCTTATCATATGTTGGATTTTTGAATTCATATATTTGTCTATTTCATATACATGTATTTTAAGGATGATACATATCAATTAGTGTATCTAATTAAGATATGTAAGTGACAGTCATTAATAAATAATGTAACACTCTGTATCCAAAACAGACCAAAAATCAGCTTTTCAGAAAAATATGCAGGTGTAACCAGTGGGGCCATCGACAGACTGTAGACTGACCCACGGTCCGTCCTGTACATGCATCAATGGAAACCCCAAAATCTCAGCCCAGGAAAATTTGGTTAAGTCATGATCGATGGACGGACCTACGGTCCGCAGGTCAGACTACGGTCCGTAGTCCGTGACCGTCGATCGACACCCCATTCACCCACTCTCTGACAAGAGCCACGACCAGCACGGTCCGTAGGTCTTACCATAGGTGGGAACTAGCAGACAGTTAAGGGGGAAATGCAGTTGAGTAAACTTCAAATGATCATAACTCGTACAACAAAATGTATTAGGTGTCCTATGACCTATTCCTAGATACATAGTTGAATTAGCTTTCCATAGCCACCGACCTTGCTAAAATCAGACCTCCGAGTTAAAATTTATGACCGTTTTAGTAAATGCTAGTCGAACAGGCCCAACCTACGGAACAAACGACGTACCGTCAGTCCTGGTCGTCGTTTGGTCCCACTGCAATTTATCCAGGGGTCTTTTGGTCTTTTTCCACTTCGTTTAAACGCTAAGATACATCATTTTGACCCTGAATCATCAGATTTTAGTCACTTTAAGCCTAGAACTATAACAAGAACTTACCTAAGTCAAAATCATAAATCAAAAGTTAGAAAATTAGAAGCAAGAAAGGAGAAAACCCTCAAGAACCCTAGTTCTAGAACGAAGCAAGTTGCCAGCAGTTCCAGCCCCAAAATCTAAGTGTTTCTCCATGAATTTCATCACCAAGTATGTGATTTTCACTAGTGGGTTCCTTTCACCCATTGGGTCCCTAGTTTTCAGTAAGTTCTTGATTCTCTTGTTTTGATTAAATCTAGGGTTTCTAGAACTTTGATAGAACTTCATGAACTTATTAAATATATGTTTCAAATAAGATGATCATGTTATTACTCAGATTATCGCATGAATTCCATAACCATACCTTTATAATTCCTTAGTTCATGTATTAGACATGCTAGGTCAGACATGTCAATTATGCAGCTATACATGTTTCAGTTTTTAATGCATCATTATCAGATTAAATGTTGCATTCCAGTTTGCAAGTTCAGTTTTGAGCTATCCAATATTTACAGAAATTAAGATATAATTAGTTAACTACATAAATCAATGGGAGTAGCATAATACCGAGTAGGACTAGGGTTTAGCATACCCAAATAGTCCTACAAATACTATCCAAGTAGGTTATAAGTCCCCTTTGTGGGTATCAGCTTAGTGATCATGCCAGCATGCCTTTATACATTTGACAGGGTATATTGGGTCCTCTCGATGGGGCGAATACATCGGACTCCACATTTAGCTCATGTGGTTTTATTATCGGTTATTAGTAGCTCCCACAGATCAGTCAGACTCTCTAGATTGACCATTTATCAGTATATTCAGTATTCAGTTTCAGCATGTTATAAATTGGTCATTGCATCCAGTTAGCTCAGAAATTAGCATATCATGTTCAAATTATTATACTTGCTTTTGTGCTTGTTCTGTTATGTTTTATTTCAGATTTATTCTATCCTACATGCTCAGTACGTTTCATGTATTGAAGCATACGTGCGCTACATCTTCTCGTGATATTGGTTCAGGTTCTCAGCATCCACATCACGTATAGATCGATTTCAGATCTTCAGTTCAGCAGATTTCTACGAGGACAATAGTCATCGGTTTCTTTTTCAGTATTTAGTCTTTTAGTTTTAGTTTTTGCTGGGGCTTGTCCAGTATTTCTAGTCTGTCAGAGGCTTATTTCAGATATACTTAGATTCATCTTAGGATTGAGTTAATATTTCTTTTGTATTAAAGTCATTCTTTTCAAACATATCAGTTATAGAATATGGGTATTTCCCATCTTTTCAGATTAAATTATGATTGAGCTTCCGCATCAGTTTATATTTTATAGTATGCTCGTGATTATGCAAGCAGGGTTAGCTTGGGATCACTTGTGGTCCTAGGTTTTGTGTCCGCGTCTCGAGGGTAGCTCGGGGCGTGATAAAACTTGGTATCATAGCACTAGGTTCAATAGTCCTAGAATGTCTAAAAAGCCGCACTAAGTAGAGTCTTTTTCATGGGTGTGAAGTTCACCACATCTAATGAGAGGAAGGCTATGAAGTGTTTTAGGAAAACTACACTTTGTTGTTACTCTTATCATGCGTAAGATATGATCTTATTCCATTCTAACTTGTAGTTCTACATTTCAGTTCATGCCTCCTCATAGAGTAAATGCTGGGAATGCGAATGCCAGAAATGCAAATGCAACTCCTCTAGTCCAAAATCAAGAAGTCTCCAATGCTGAGTTCAGGAATGCCATACAGATGTTGTCTTAGAGTATGAGCAACCGGAACAATCGGGTTGATGCTCATGTGAATGAAAATGGTGGATCAGTAGCATAAAGGGCCTGTGACTTCTTTAGGATGAATCCGCCTTAGTTCTTAGGAGAGTAAGCTAATGTGGATCCTCAGAATTCTTGGATGAGATCAAGAATATCTTTGAGGTAATGCAAGTCACTGAGAAAGATAGGGTTGAGTTGGCATCATACTAGTTGAAAGATGTGGCTCATATTTGGTACACTCAGTGGAAGGAGAATAGGGGTGCAAACGCAACTCCTATCACTTGGGATTGCTTTAGCGAGACTTTTCTCGACGGTTTTTTTCCCAATAGAGTTGAGAGAAGCAAAGGCTCAAGAATTCATGATCTTGAGGAAGGGTAACATGACAGTCCAAGATTATGGACTGAAGTTTAACCAACTCTCCAAGTATGTTCCTCACATGGTTGCTGAATCCGGGGCTTAAATGAATAAGTTCTTGTATGCAGTGTCAAATTTGGTGAAAATTGAGTGCATAAATGCTATGTTACTTGGAGATATGAACATCTTTAGGCTTATGACTCATGCTCAGCAGGTTGAGGGTGATAAGCTTAGGGAACAGGCGAAGGAGAATAAAAAGGCTAGGATTGGGAACTATTACTATTCTCAGCAGAAATCGAGTGGTGGAAATCGCTCGCAAAGTCTGCAAAAGTTTTCAGCTCCAGTCCCTTCATCAGCTAGTGTTCCATCCTCCAAGAACAGGTTTGACCAAAAGGGTAGAGCACCATACTCTACGTCTCAAGGAAGTATTTCAGGTAGCAAGACTTACACCACTTGCCCAAGGTGTGGTAAGAACCACCCGTGTGAGTGTCTTGCTGGAAAACAAGGATTTTTGGGTGGGGTCAGTCTAGTAACAGATTGAGTGATTGTCCTTCTAGATAGGGTAAAAGAGGTGGTAATGGAAACGCTTAGTCTACAACTTCACCAGCACCATCAAGTCATGCAACTAAGAAGGGTAACTCATCTGGTACAGGTGGCGGTCAGCGCTAGAACAGGTTCTATGTTCTTTAGGCTCATCAGGATCAGGAAGATTCTCCTGATGTAGTCACTAGTATGTTACGTGTCTTTGACCTTGATTTTTATGCATTGTAAGATCCTAGGGCTACTAATTTTTTTGTAACTCCTTACATAGAAATCCAATTCAGTGTAAGTCCAGAAACTCTCTCAGAACCTTTATCAGTGTCTACTCCAGTCGGTGACCCAGTTATAGCTAGACGGGTATACAGAAATTGCCCTATCATAGTCTCTTAGAAAGTCACCTCAGCAGATCTAGTAGAGATAGAAATTTTAGACTTTGATGTCGTTCTAGGCATGCATTGGATACTCTCATTTTATGCCTTAGTTGATTGTAGATTAGAATTGTTCATTTTTCAGTTTCTAGACAAACCAATCTTAGATTTGAAGGGTAGTATCTAAGCACCTATGGGTCGATTTATTTCGTACCTTAAGGTTAGAAAGCTGATATCTAAGGGTTATCTCTATCATATAGTTTGGTTTAAGGATTCTAGCCTTGAAACCCCAAATCTTGAGTCAGTTCCAATAGTTTGTGAGTTTCTAGAAGTGTTTCCAGAAGATCTTCTCGGAGTCCCTCCCGAAAGGGAAATCGACTTTGGAATTGATCTCCTTCCAGATACTCAGCCTAATATTATTCCTTCTTACAGAATGGCTCCAGCAGAGCTTAAGGAATTGAAAGAGAAGTTGAAAGACCTTCAAGATAAGGGCTTCATCAGACCTAATATTTCATCATGGGGTGCACTAGTGTTGTTCGTAAAGAAGAAAGATAGTTCTCTTAGAATGTCCATTGACTATACACAGTTGAACAAAGTCACAAACAAGAATAAGTATCCCATCCCCAGGATTGATGACTTGTCTGACCAACTTCAGAATGCAAGCCATTTCTCAAAGATAGACCTCAGATCGGGTTATCATCAGCTTAGAGTCAGAGATTGTTGACATTCCGAAAATAACTTTCAAAACTCGGTATGGTCATTATGAATTTGTAGTTATGTCATTTGGACTAACTAATTCTCCTGCATCTTTTATGGATTTGATGAACACGGTGTTCAAATAGTACTTGGACTTGTTTGTTATCGTCTTTATTGATGATATCCTCATTCACTCTAGGAGTAAGGAAGAACATGCAAGTCATTCGAGAGTTGTTCTATAAACTCTCAAAGATCGCCAGTTATTCTCTAAGTTTAGTAAATATGAGTTCTGGTTGCAATCCGTTGCTTTTATTTGTCACATTGTATCTAGTGAAGGGATCCGAGTGGATTCGCAAAAGATAGAAGCAGTGAAACAGTGGCCCAGACCTACCGCTGCTACAAATATCATAAGTTTCTTAGGTCTAGCTGGTTATTATAGAAGGTTCGTGGAAGGATTCTCCTCCGTAGCCTAACCATTGACTAGATTAACTCAAAAGATCGTCAAGTTCCTACGGTCAGATTATTGTGAGAAAAGCTTTGCATAATTGAAAACTATATTGACTACAGCTCTTGTATTGACTCTACCAGAGGGTTCAGATGGTTATGTGATCTATTGGGATGCAACAACAATTGGCCTAGGTTGTGTGCTGATGCAGCGAGATAAGTTTATAGCGTACTTTTTGGACAACTTAAAGTGCATGAGTAAAACTATCCAAATCATGACCTCGAGCTTCCAGCAGTGGTGTTTGCACTCAAGATATTGAGACATGTTCATATAGATGTGTACACCGATCATAAAAGCCTTTAGTACGTGTTCACCCAGAAAGAGTTGAATCTTCGCCAGAGGAGATGGCTTGAGTTCCTTAAGGATTATGATATGATTGTGCATTAGCATCTTGGTAAGTCGAATGTAGTAGCCAATGCTCTTAGTAGATTATATATGGGTAATGTAGACCATGTTGAGGAATAAAGAAAGGAGCTAGTAAAGGATGTTCACAGGATAGCTCGCTTGGGAGTTCGCCTTATGAGCATATCAGACAGCGGTATAATAGTTCAGAATGGGATCTTCTTTGGTAGTGGAGGTTAAGAAAAAGCAAGAAAGTGATCCAATCTTTATTGAACTTAAGGGTGCAGTCCATAATCAGTGAGTTGAGGTTTTCTCCCAAGGGGGAGATGGTGTACTTCGCTACCAGGGTAGATTGTGTGTTCCTGATTTGGGCGAGTTGAGATAGCATATTCTTGTAGAAGCCCATAACTCTAGGTATTCTACTCATCCAGGTGCCACTAAGTTGTACCGCGATCTGTGGGAAGTCTATTGGAGGAATGGCGTGAAGAGGGATATAGAGACTTTGTGAGTAAGTGCCCCAATTGCCAGCAAGTCAAGGTAGAACTTCAGAAACTAGGAGGTATGACTCAAGAGATCGACATTCCTACTTGGAAGTGGGAAGTGATCAATCTGGATTTCATCACAAGGCTACCGCGTACTCGCAAACATCATGACTCCATTTGGGTGATAGTTTATAGGATGACTAAGTCTTCTCACTTTTTGGCGGTCAAGACTACAGATTCAGCAGAGGACTATGCGAAGCTTTACATTAATGAGATTGTGAGGTTACATGGGGTTCGTTTTTCTATCATCTAAGATAGAGGTCCTCAGTTTACCTCTCATTTCTAGCAGTCGTTTCATAAGGGTCTTGGTACTCAAGTCAACCTTAGCACAACATTTAATCCGCAAACGGATGGACAGGAAGAGTGTACCATTCAAACACTAGAGATTATGCCGAGGGATTGTGTGATCGATTTCAAAGGTAGTTGGGATGATCACATTCCTCTTATTGAGTTCGCCTACAACAATAGCTACCATTCCAACATTCACATGGCCCCTTATGATGCTTTATATGGGCGTAGATGTAGATCTCTTGTTGGTTGGTTTGAGGTAGGTAAAGCAGTTTTGATAGGGCCAGATTAATTCCTTTATGCTATGGAGAAATGGCAACTTATTAGAAATAGACTTAAGACAACCCAAAGCCGTCAGAAATCTTATGTATATATAAGGAGAAGGGAACGAGAGTTTCAAGTTGATGATTGGGTTTTTCTGAAAGTCTCACCTATGAAATGGGTGATGAGATTTTGAAAGAAAGGGAAGCTCAGTCCTAGATATGTAGGCCCTTACAAGATCTTGAAAAGGGTTGGTAAGGTAGAATATGAATTTGAGTTGCCAGCAGAATTAGCAATAGTGCATCCGGTCTTGCACATCTCACTATTGAAGAAGTGTGTGATGGCCCAGCCTTTATAGTGCCATTAGAGAGTGTGGCGGTGAAAGATAATCTTTCTTATGAGGATGTACCAGTTGAAATTCTTGACCGTCAGGTTACAAGGTTGAGCAACAAAGAAGCCGCTTCAGTCAAGGTTTTGTGGAGGAGTCAGTCCATAGAGGGAGCTACTTAGAAAGCAGAAGCAGCCATGAAAGCCAAGTATCTTCACCTCTTTCCTTCCGATTCCAAACTTTAGGTAATAGTTCCTCATAAGTTTTCCAATCATTTATTCATGAATTCAGTATTAGAATCATGTTCCCTAAGTTTGTACTTGCATTTTCAGCGTATTTGCATGTTCTCGGAACTCAATTCAGTCATAAACTCAGTTCTTAGTATTTAGTAGTACGGTTTGCAGCTCTCTCCCTCTATTCCAGCTAGTTTGGTCTTTATTTAAGGACGAATATTTACAATGGGGAGATAATGTAACACCCAGTATCCAAAACAAACCAAAAACTTGCTTCTAAAAAATTTGAAGATGTAACCAACAGGGCTATCGACGGACCCTAGACTGACTCACGGTCCTTCGTGCACATCCGTCAATGAGGTCGGAAACCCCCAAAATCTAAGCTCAGGAAAATTTGGTTAAGTCATGATCAACGGATGGGCCTACGGTCCGTAGTCCGTGACCGTCGATTGACACCCTATTCACCCACTCTCAGACAAGAGCCACGAATGACCAGCACGGTCCGTAGGTGGACCTACAGTCCGTAGGTGGGAACTAGCAGACAATTAAGGGGGAAATATAGTTGGGTAAACTTCAAATGGTCATAACTCTTAGCACAAAATGAATTTGGTTTCCTATGACATAAAATGAATTAGCTTTCCATAGACACCGACCTTGCAAAAAGTAGACCTTTGAGTAAAAAGTTATGCCCGTTTTAGTAAAGGTCTGTCGAACAGGCCCAGCCTATGGACCAAACGACGGACCGTCGATGGAACGATGGACCGTCAGTCCTGGTCGTCATTTGGTCCGACAGCAATTTACTCAGGGCCTTTTGGTCTTTTCCCACTTCGTTTAACTCCTAAGATACATCGTTTTGACCCTAAATCATTAGATTTTAGTTACTTTAAGCCTAGAAACATAACAAGAAATTACCTAAGCCAAAATCATAAATCAAAAAATAGAAAATTAGAAGCAAGAAATAAGAAAAGGATCAAGAACCCTAGTTCAAGAATGAAGCAAGTTCCAGCAGTCCATCCCCGAAATCTAAGTGTTTCTCTGTGAATTTCAGCACCAGGTATGTGGGATTTCACTAGTAGTTCCTTTCACCCATTGGGTCCCTATTAATCATTCAGTTTTTGATTCTCTTGTAATTATTAAACCAAGGGTTTCTAGAACTTTTATACAAATTCATGAATTTATTAAATATATGCTCCAAATCCGATTATCATGTTATTACTCAGATTATCGCATGAATTTCAGAACCCTAGCTTTGTATTTCTTTAGTTCTTGAATTACACATGCTAAGTTTAGATATTTCAGTTATACAGTTATACATGCTTCAACTTTTAATGGATCAGATTAAGTGTTGCATTCCCAGTTTGCATATTTAGGTTTTGAGCTATCCAGTATTTATAGAAATTAAGATATAAGGAGATAAATACATAATTCAGTGGAAGTAGCATAATACCGACTTGGACTAGGGTTCACCGTACCCAAATAGTCCCAAAACTACTAGCCAAGTAGGTTGTAAGTCCCCTCTGTGGGCATCAATTTAGTGATCACGCCAGCATTCCTTTATATTTCATGCAGGGTATGTTGGGTCCTCTCGATGGGGCATATACATCGGACTCCACATTTAGCTCATGTTGTTTATTATCGATTATTAGTAACTCCCACAGTTCAATTAGACTCTCTGTATTGATCATTTATCAGTATATTCAGTTTAAACATGTTATAAATTGGTCATTGCATCCAGTTAGCTCAGAAATCAGCATATCATGTTCAGATTATTATACTTGCTTTTTTGCTTGTTCTGTTATGTTTTATTTCAGCTTTATTCTATCCTACATGTTCAGTACTTTTCAAGTACTGACGCATACGTGTGCTACATCTTCTCGTGATATAGGTTTAGGTTCTCGGCATCCAGATCACGCATAGATCGATTTCCGATCTTATGTTACGCAAATTAGTTGTGAGTCCTCATTCTCCGAGGACAATAGTTATGAGTTTCTTTACAATATTTAGTCATTTAGTTTCATAAACATGTACACTTTATCATATTCATGAATTCTTATATATGTTTGTATATTTTATTAGATACATACAAACCTAATTAGAGACATTTATAAAAATATATAAATATAATTTTTACTTAAAAATGTTTGATACATTAATAATTTGTCAAATACATGCGTAAATCTTCACTTGTTTTTTTCCATAACAATTGTTCTTTTGACGAAAAAACAATCGCAATTTCTGATCTTTCTGTAAACTTTAAAATATCCTCCGTCTGGTCGTTAGTGACATCAAAATTCACTATCGATAAAAAAAATATTTAGCGGTGCAATTTTTATGCCGTTTTTCAATCAACAACAATCGACATTTACATATTGCACTTTAAACATAGAGAAAGAGTTCAATACTATTTGTATGCTCTCCTTTCACTTATTTGTTACATAAATTCGTTAATATGAACATTTATCTAGGAATTTAAACCCTTTATCCAAAAATAAAGGTAGATTTAATTTAAATTCAATGATATATAAAATATTTGTTTCAAGCATACTATTACTTAGAGGAAATAGAGGCGTGATATATTACTGATACTTCTAATAATAATTTCTCTGAAAATAATCACAACACATAACCTTTACAAGTGAAGCAAAAAATACTAATGAGCAAAAAGGCTCTTATACCAAAATTTACTTAAACAAAACCTCATAAAAAAATTAGGTACATTGATCTGGTGAATCCTTGTATTTGTATCAGTTTTTATTCTCAAGTATCCTTATACTTACCCCTAGTCATCTGAATCCTTAAACTCACTTAAAATGAGAATTTAAAGCCCCTCCAACAATGTGTGTATCTCACTCTCCTTTATGTAATTGACATGTCGTATCCACGTCATACATATTAATGTTGTATCATAAGTATCATAAATATTTTTAAAAATTATAAACCATAATTATTTAATATAATGTAAAATAATAACATTTTAATTTATTTTGGCATTTTTTTATTGTGAAATTCTGTACATCCAATTTTCCCTATTTTCACGACCAAAATCGACCAGAGAAAGCCATCGCCTCCATCACCATTTTTGTCAGCGAAATCACGTATACTTTCTCCCTCACCCATCTTCATCCCCGCTACACACCATCACAATTTTTTCTCCTCCAACCTCCACAAAAAAACAACCTAAGCCACCGCACCATCAGATCTTGCCGAAAAACCTCTTCACCACCATGACTGTACCCTCACCCACCTCTTTCTCCTCTCCACTAGCTAGTGTCGCCTCTCTCTCACACTCTAGTGTGAAACAGTGGTGGCGTGCATCAACAGCGTCGCTTGTCTGTCTCAAGCCACTGCGATTCAGTGGTATCCAATGAGCGCTGGTCTCCGATGCATCAATTGTTGGTCTCTACTGAGCGCTAGTATTTGATGTTAGTAAATTGTGGAGAAGATTAAAAAAAAATTGTTCAGGCGCGAAGATGGCCAAAAAGGAAGGGGTAGTAGGGAAACGGAAAAGACCTTTAATTAATTATTTTTTAAAAAAATATTTCTTTTTTAATTTAATTATTTTAAATCTAAAAAAGTTATTCACTCGCCTTATATAATTACGGTGCCTAAAGTCATACACTTTCATCAACGTAGTCATCTAAAAGACTCATAAGTCTGGTCAATGGTAGGAGGGATTTGTTAAATTGTTTTTTATTGAGTTTAAGGGTCCAAATGGCAAAGGGTTAAGTAGAAGGGTTCAAAATATAAATAGATACATGTATAAGGATCTATCAGACCATTTCGCCAAAAAACTATAAACATGTCTTAATTACAACAGTTAAATCATTCTCCTGCCCAAGGAAGTTCTATTCTTTCTTTTCCACTTGATCTCTAGTATGTTGCGAGTGCCATTGTCAAACTTTTGATTTTCGAAGACGCTGGTAATCTGCATTAAATTTCAATAGGAAGTATTACATTTGCATTGATAATGTTTTGAACTATAAACTAATTATTCAAAAAGAATATAATCGAGAGAAAAGAAAAAGAGAAGGCTTATTTTTCGAAAAACTCATTTATTTATAGGAAAAAGTTTATTGGACTCAAAATGATTACTAAATCTTTTAGATTTATTAAATTTTCTCCAAAAAGCATACAAAAATGGAAATTTATCATACTATAATAATATTTAGAGTTGAGGATCAAAAATTAAACTATCCCGTCTTTTGAATTTCATACATGAAGTATTCATGAGAGAGTGAGTTCTCCACTTGAACTATCATCCAATAGTAGCGAAATATACCACGACTAATTGCTGATAATGTGTTTGCACTTTCTCTTTTGTTTATATATTATGTCACGTAACACTCCACGTGGAAAAATAATTTCACCGTACCAAATGTAAATGAATTAATATGAAGTTGAAAGTTTAGTTTAAGGTTAAAATTATCACCGTATAAATTAATTTATTCCAACTGTGGCATCCATCACATCTTCTCTATCTTCTTTGTCGTGATCTCGTTTCTGCCGTTGCATCGATATCTCTAACCTAAAAGGGAAGAGTATGGATTTTTTGAAAAGTCAATTAAAAGTATGTTGAAAAAAATTAAATATTTCATCAAATAGAAGTGTTATAGATGCTAGGTGGATGAAGCATATATAGACAATCATTTGATCTAGTCAACAACTAGGTGTATTTCGTTAGCTATTGAATGATAGTTACCATAAAGAACTTACAGTTTCAATAATGTAAGATGGATACATATCAAGTAGTGTGTCTAATTAAGATATATAACTGAGAGTCATTGATTAAGGAGTGTATCTAATTAAGAAATATAAATAAAAGCCATTAATAGGAGAAAAATGTGTTTATAACAACTTTTTGAGGAAATGACATCTCAGATTTCCTAAATAAATCAAAACAATAAAAATTCTTCTCTGTTATTTTGGTGATTCAAAAAATTTTAGATTTCTTAAGTCAAAAACATGTACACTTTATCAAATTCATGAAACCTTATTCAGATAGATATGTTTATTTCATCAGGTTTATATAAACAATATAAGATACACTGATAAAAGTTAAATAATGTCTGAAATACATGGTAGCAACATACATTGTCATATACAAGAACTCTACTTCGATACAAGTATATATAATTTGTCAGGTATATAAAAATAAAATACATAATGTCTTAACTCAGAAATATATATCATTTATCAGCTTCATGAACTCTTACCCAGATACATTTGTATATTTTTATACATACATATACATTTAGTCAGATATACTAATAAAATTAGATACATATAATGTAACTCAAAAATGTGTAACATATCTCAATATTGTATCAGACATATGCATACATCTCCACTTATTATATTCACGACAATTGTTTTTTACCAATAGACATCATATTTTTCAACCTTTCTACGAACTTTAGAATATTCTCTGTCTTGTTGCTAATGACATTAAGAATCGCAATCGATCCTTTATAGAAAATTGCCAGTGATGCAACTTTTTTATATCGTTTTTCAATCAACAACAAGCCTTGAAGTAGGGCTAGCCAACAAAGAGTTCAGTAGCACAAACAAAGTTAGAAAAAAGAAGAGAAAAAAATAGTTATGAACTATTTTTTCATGATGAAAGTTCAATAATGGAGGTGAGTGAGTGAGAGTGATAAATAAAATGTTGGAGGAAAATTCTCGGAGAGAGTATGTTGATATGGAGTGAGTGCATAAATTTTCAAAAATAATTAAGGGAGTAGTTAATTAAGGATTCTATTATAGGCTAATTTCAAAGAATAATATATATAAATTTATCTAACTTAAAATATGGTACAAACTCTCAATTAATGAGAATATACAGACGCGGACCAACACCATACGGTGGGGGTGCACGTGCATCTGGTAACTTCTGAAAAAATCATATGTACATATGTATATCTATTTTGAAAAACTAATAGAAATTAAGATATAGGTAACAGTGCACCCATAAAAAGCGTAGAAGTGCCCTAGTGCAATCGGTATAAGCTAGAGTTATCAACCTCTAGACAAACTTTCAAATCCCACTTAAGGCTATTTTTACTTCAGCTTAGCTTAGACCTTATATGTGAGCTATGTTTATATTGGTGCACCCAAAGCTTTCAAATCTTGGGTTCGCCTCTCAAAATATATGCAATTATTTTATAACATAGATAGAATTAGTATATAAGATGTATGTTTAATCGAGTAGTTTTTCAAGAAAAAAAAACTCTTAACAATATTGATTCTACAAAAACAAATTCTATTGACATTTTCAAAAATACCCTTTTAACTTTCATTTATATATTGACTTTACCCCTTATCATCAATGTAAAATTATTAGTGTCCTCTCCGTCTACAAACTTAACACATATACCCTTAATTTGGATGGAATATCCCAAATTGACTTCATTTATCAAAGTGTAAATTATCAAAATGGTCCTTCACGTATTGGAGTTGATTTATTTTGATCCTTAATATATATCACTTGATAGAAATAGTCCTTAATATATGTTTAATGGTATCATTTTTTTCCTAAGCCTTAAATTTAACTTTTTCACCATTAAAAACTAATGTCCCATTCCCTAACTCATTTCTCTCTTCTCCTTGGTTGCTTTGTCTTCCTGTTTCTCTCTGAAAATGCATCATCTTCTTCAAATAGATTTTAAAAACTCTTCTCTTTTGATTTTTTTACTATCTTCTGTGTTGTCTTTGTTAATCTCTAAAATAAATAAAAATTTATAGTTTCCACATTTTTGGAAAAGTGCATACCTATCGAGATGTTTGAAATTTAACTCATGTTAAATGTCTGATGATTAGCAATCGCATTGTGAACATGAATAAAAAACAAGTCTTCTACGAGTCCCAAATTCCTACTAGTGTTTTCACTACTCTTTCACTTGTCAACTCCATCTTCTTTTAGAAAAAATCAATACTCATTACGATTTTAGCAGCTTGTTACATTTTTTCGTTAATGGTATGATTCTTTATTTTTAGAAGCTATGACGAAATCAAAAAGTTTGTTCAAACTTTTAATTTAATGAAATAAGTAGCATATCCATGCTTTGAATGACAGACACAAAAGAATCTCTATTATTTTATCACTGTTTAGTTTATAATCTCATTTGAATAACTTAAATGATCTTTGGATTGGATGAGCAAATTGGTTTATTCGATGAAACATGAAAATTGCAATCAATAGGTGAGTCTTTTTTTGTCCTTCCACTGAATCCAATAAATTTTCAATTGACCCAGAAGTAGACATTACTCGAAAGAAAGAAGAATAAAGTTATGGGTGAGTTTGAATAAGCAATGTATGAGGTGGATTAGTGTCATCTTAATTCCTCTTACTGAGGAAAGAACCAGAGAAGGGGGACCTTGGGAGGGGCGGGGGGGGGGGT
>NC_028637.1:26777459-26779682 GCF_001406875.1 Solanum pennellii | reverse complement strand
GGGGGGGGGGGTTAGGTTTTAAACATGAAAAAGTTAAATTTAGGGCTTAGGGTAAAAATTATACTCATTTTACATACATTAAGGATTATTCATATGATATATATTAAGAACATAAATTCTTATTTCTTGTATAATAATAAGTAAGTAAAAAAATATGAAAAATAGTCAAAAAAAATTGAAGAAAAGATAAATAGAATTATTTTCAAAAGAGAGGTGCAACTTAACTTTTATAACATCTAGCTTACAATATGTAGATTTATAAGAACAACCAATCTAATATTTATGAGAAATGTACCATATATAATATTTCTCTCGATCATGGTATTTTTTACAAAATTGAAATAGAAATAATACAGTACATCAATGAATTTTAAAATACTGAAACCATTCAAACTCTATACAAATATGATCATCTCTCTTGATAAATTTGTTAACATAATTAAGCTTCCTTCATTGTTTTTATTAACTTGTACTAAACTAATGTTAACATTTTTTTGTAATGAATCTTTGAAGAATATATCTTTGATCTTCATCCAAAGTGAATGACATATTATGTCACTATCTTTTCTACAAATTCTTATGGAAAAGATGAAGAACAAAAAAACAAACAAAAAGAAATATAATAACAGAAAGATAGAATGAAAAATGAATATTCTTTGGGAAAATGCACACGTAACCCTCAACCTATGCCCAAAATCTCAGAGACACACTTATACTATACTAATGTCCTATTACTCCCCTGAACTTATTTTATAAGTAATTTTCTAACCCTTTTAGGCCTGTGACACTAGCTTGAAAAAAAAGTCAATCAGCATTGGACCCACAAGATAGTGCCAGATAGGCCGAAAAGGGGCAGAAAATTATTAATAAAATAAGTTCAGGGGGGTAATAGGACCTTAGTATAGTATAAGTGTGTCTCTAAGATTTCAAGCATAGGTTGAGAGGGTACTTGTGCATTATCCCATATTCTTTTGTAAAACTTAAGAATAAAAGAACAATATAAAGATGAAGACAAGAAGAATATAAGACAAGAGGAACAATATAAGATCATAATATTTCTTTCAAGTATTCACCAAATCTTCAAGCGTATACAATATGAAGCCTTATGCCACTATTTATAGGGTAACATAGAGGTATACAAAAGGTTAGTCATAAACATGACATTAACATGAATATAATGGAAAGGTTATGAAAGTGAAAGGTTACAAGAATAATGATTATAAAGGTAGAGGTTCTGGAGGTTATGTTCATCTTCATAATAAGTAGTGGAGATAATGGGTGAGTAATTTTTTGGGGTAGTGGACATCCACACTATAATATTTTATAACACTCCCCCTTGGATGTCCATAGATAGTATTCCTCGTTAAAACATTAAATGGAAAATATCCTGTGGAAAAAAATCCTAGTGAAGACAAAACAGTACATATATTTTTTAATACTGTTTGAATGTTGCCTCATTGAAAACCTTACCAGGAAAACCCAATTGGAAAAAAATCATAGTTAAGGAAAAGAGTACAACACATATTTTTCTCCCCCTGATAAAAACTTCACTTGATATATCGAAAATAATGCATTTCAATCTTGTATCACAACTTCTCAAATATTAATGTTGGTAATCTCTAGAGAATAAGTTTACAAAATTATCATTTGAATGAGTCTTTGAAAATTTATCTCACCATTTTATTGAAGATCATGTGGTGAAAGACTTTTGGTGAACTATACTTTGTCCGATCTCTTTTGATTGTATCCTCACTTCAATTGAATTATATATTATTCTCGTATATGGTGGCTGAAAAATCACACATATTCTGAATATGATAGATCATGATTCCAATCAAACACACCCCAACTTACTTCATAGATCTGTATTATTTCTGCACGATTTGAAGAAGTGGTTACCAATGTTTGTTGAATGCAAAAATATTGTTGTGCCCATATGTAAGCAAATAACTCTTTTGCGATCGAGCTTTGTGTAGATCAAATAAATATTCTACATCTACATTATCAAATCATTTTTACTCATAAGATATTTATCAATTTTATTGAAGCTCGTGTAACGACCTGTTTAGTCGTTTTGAGCAGCAGATTTTATTTCTGGAAAAACTGTGTGAGTCGACGGAACCCACGACGGACCGTCATGGGCACGACGGGCCGTCGAGGGGGTCTCGTTCCAAAAGACTTAGACTTCTGAAATTTGGGTACTGAAATCGACTCTCTGAACTT
>NC_028637.1:26762122-26769297 GCF_001406875.1 Solanum pennellii | reverse complement strand
AAGTTATTGAATTGTCTTTTATTAATGAGTTTAAGTCTTCCGCATTGCTTTATGTTGATATTAAATTGAAATGTTAAGGTTTAGATTGGTTGGTTCGCTCACATAGGAGGGTAAATGTGGGTGCCAGTCGCGGCTCGGTTTTGGGTCGTGACAGCTCGTCTTTTCTTCTCAAAGAAAATTATACATCTTCTAGCATTTGCATAACCAGCAATCTGTAAGTGCACCAATTGCACCAATAAATAACATTTTAAATTATTTTCATGTGGTTGAAAAAATTCTTTCATTGTTTTAAGAAATCTCCAAACCATTAGGCGATCAATGGAATTGCTTTAAGGTCTTTTAAATCCTTAAAGGATTTTCGTATAACCTTCATTGTCTAGTTAGATGTAATAATCAATCATTATGCATATTCAAGTATTTCATCTATTGCAAGACTAAAATAAGTCTTATTGCATCTACCATTAGAGAATATCTTCATGTAATAATATCAGGATTTTTGAAAAAACTCTCTACGCCCCGAGGCACAAATCGTACTTCATATGTTACGCTTATACTTTCGCACAATGATTCATTTGTACCCCACTGACATATATTTTGATCTATGAACTATAATTTCAAAAACATCACTTTTCTAAGTGAAACCAAATATACTTGAATATTGCATTTTATTTGGCTAATCATTTATCTGTCCACACTATATGACAGATTCAAATTTAAGATCCTCCTAACCATTTATCGCATTGAGTGCTACTTCATATAAAATATACCGTCGACAGTCATTTTGATATCGATTCCAATACGACATAACTTATGAAGATCTCTTCATTTTTCATCATTTTCAGGTACCTGAACCTTTGCCAAGATTTTATGAAGTGTTATGTAATAGTGCCCTTGCAAAGCACGTACCTCATTATCAATGATCATTTTGGTAATATTCTCCTCTCCTTCTTTAAGAAGTTTAACATTTAGAATCAATTGGTCTATCACGCTTCTGACTTACCATAGACTATGTCCTTCAAGGACTATTTATTGGAGCATTTGCACCTTAATTAAAATATTGGATCAGGAAATACATCTGGCATTTATTTGTAACATTTTGCAAATGAATTATCTCTTGAAATTCAAATTTACTTTTTTTAACGAGAATCCAGATAATTCACGCCACACATATTTTTCAGCTGCTACACATATCTCCTCCTAATGTTAGAAAATCTAACATTAACCCTCAATCTCAATTGGGGATCCATCTTTGTGCATGGTGGAGCAATAAAATCGTATGTGGGCACATCATATTTTTAGATGGAAATTATTTGGTTCCTAACCCTGAACCAATTGTGTTGGGAGAACATTGTTGGCTTGATGCATACATGTTAAATGAACTCATCTCATACCAAATTTTATTTGAGAGATTTGTTCTCATAATCAATGACCTAGCTATAATTGGAGACAACAATTTTCGCTAAACCAACCAGCATTATCAACATGACTTTATAGTTCGAAACTGTGCTCTTAATTTAGTAATTCGAGCAAACAACCTTACAAAAATCAATTTGTAAGTTAATACAAATGCACATGTGACTATACCATAGATGCAACTATTAAATCATAATAGAAAATGGTCCACATGGCAGGTGAACGGGCTCATATTCACCTTTTTATATGTTCCAAAGATATGATCACAACTTAGCTGGTACAATGATCATTTTATCACAAGAACAAACTAAAAAAGAGAATTCTTGAAGAATCTTTTATTTCTTCAACATAAAGCCATGTGATTTCTCAATTTATTTTGTATCATATTTGAATTAGAATCGTCAATCGATTATGCCAATTGATATTTATTTTAAGTAAATTTCTGGTCTACTTTTTCATGTGATTCGATCAGTATGCCCATGATTGTATACAACAAACAAGAGGAAAAATGAGTAATCTCTTACATAAATATTTACAACCCACTTTTGTTGTAGTAATTGGAAGATATTAAATCTTCCCACAATTTGTAGTCTCAATATAATATTTTTCTTTTCAATTCTTCTGAAACTTAAAAGTTTCTTTTGAGACTCACTACAACCCAATATTATGAACAATTTCATCCCTCCGGATACTAACAAATTAGTCCTTTCGAAACTCTCAACTAATTTTGTGTACTACCACAAATTTCACAACGTCATTATTACGGTGACCATCTCCTTCATGGAGAAAATTGTTATTACTATTGTCATGGTTAAATTATCACATGTAAGATTTATTTCTTGACAACCAATGACTTTTGGTCATAGCCACAACCTTTATAGGAAAGAAGTATTTCTTTTCCTTCTCCTTGAATAGTTCATAATTTAACATAGCACAATATTTGTGTAGTACTTATATGACCATTTATGTCAAAATATTTCTTTTCAATATCTCAAACCTCCCGTAAATGCGAGATTTGATATTTATTCAACAATTCATGGATATATTCTTATTAATAAAAACACAAAACATATTTTCTTTAAGAAATGGACCATAACAATTTGAACATGTCCTATAAGTTTTTATTAGAAACTCATTGTTATACTTTCACATTTATCAAATTTATGTGACTCACATCAACATCACTTTAAGCGATTCACATGTACCAAATGTACTATCACTTTGTATTCTTTTATTTTGATGGAGGATTAAAAAAAACTTTCAAATAGGGGTGCACCAACTCAATATGCCCAATAACTTTTCATACCACTTTGATGACAAAAAATTATCTTCACACTTGAAGGAAAATCTTAAGAACCCAAAATATTCTTCCTTCTTAATTACCACAATTGATCATTAACATTTTGCCACACTCATATTCATACATTTAATCACTTGTGATTTTCATACATATTATGTCCTGCTACCACATTCACAAAAAAGAATGGAGCAAATCAATTGTACAAATTTCATGACTTTTATCAAAAGCATATCAATTTGCCTAATCATTGTTAGACCGTCTTTATATAATTTTGGGACTTGAACCCAACATGTTCTCAATAAGAAGGCATTTTACGTCATTGTTTGTTGAGACCCAACCCAACATTATCTTGATGCACTCGGACTCTCACCCGATGTATTACCATCTTTGTGCGATATGACTTGAATTTTTCGTCTTACCCTCAATCAATGATACGATAAACCAAATATAATAGGATTCACCATTGAACCTTAAAAAAATATTCAATTTGTGGTTAACATGCACAAATGAATATAGAACAAAAGAAACACAACAAAAATATTCTTAACAAAGTATGTATCAATTTCTTAAACATGTAAAAACAGAAAGTTACATATATTATAATATTATACTATGTTTGGTGCATAAATATTAAGGTAGCGAATTACCATTATAAATCAAAGAATCAATTGCACACTAAGAAAATAATAATTCCAATTACACTAAATTAAAACTGCTCATACCACCATTCCTTTTTCAATTTCCATGTGAATTCAAAATATTTCACACACAAAACAAAATAATTTAAAAGCTTATGTAATAACCAAAACAGTGAGTTTGATCATAAATAACATATAAAACAAGTTTCACATACAAAAGAAAGTATATAGAGTCATATTTGAAAAAAAATGCACATTAACAATAATATGGATCATTCACCTTGTTCACAAGTAAAATATAAAATAGATTCCATAACAACTTACCTTGTTCCTGAGAGAAAATAAACACAGTTATTTTACCTTCTTTTGTTTACTTTGCTTCAATCTTTCAGTGGTAGAATATTCGTGCTGATAACGTTTTGTAAAACATAAGAACAAAAGAACAATATAAAGATGAAGACAAGAAGAATATAAGACAAGAGGAACAATAAGATCACAACATTTCTTTCAAGTATTCACCAAATCTTCAAGTGTATATAATATGAAGCATTATAACTCTATTTATAGTGTAACATAGAGGCATACAAAATGTTAGTCATAAATGTGACATTAACATGAGTATAATGGGGAGGTTATGAAAGTGAAATGTTACAAGAATAATGGTTATAAAGGTGGAGGTTATGGAGGTTATGGTCATCTTTTTAATGAGGAAAGTATTGGCGATAATGGATGAGTAATTTCTTGGTGTAGTCGACATCCACACTATAATATTTTATAACATTCAACATTTTCATGGATGATTATTGTTTATAAATTTGATAATCCATAATAAAAAATAGAAAGGAAATGAAGAGGTATGTTATTTAAGTAGAGAATATGAATAGATTGAGGTTTTGTTGGGTTCGAAAGTGATTAGAACGTCATGTGGAAACTTATAATTTGCAAATCATAATACGATAAATTAGATTACAAATAAAATTATATTAAAAAACATAATATTATTTCTAAAGAGAAAATATTCCCATAAATAAAAATGTTTTATTGACTACATTGTGGATGTTCTTGTGTTGTGCTATGCAAATAAGAATCTTCAATTTATAGATCATTAAAATTTTCATCCAAGAAAATAATAACCCAAATATGGAAGAAAATTATACTTTCTTTTCAGTAAAAGTTAAAGCATTTATGGTACCACTTTCATTTATCGTTAAAAAAAATTCAAATAAGGTAAAAAAATCAGGGCAAAACTTAAACAAATCTCTCCTTTTTGCTTGAGTTTTGTGGAAAAATAATTCTTATCATCTTTCTTCACATAACTTCCATATATCACTGTTGTTTACCATGATTTAAAATTGGTATGGGTTAAAAATTTGAACCTTGTGTTAAAAGTTTTGAGCAAGGTTGAAAGTGGCGCTCATGCGTTAAAATAATATGCATGATTTGAAAGTGGAGCTCATACTTTAAAAATAAAATGCATGAGTGAAAAGTGGAGCTCATACGTTGAAAGTAAGATGCATCAGTTAAAAGTTGAGCCCAAACATTAAATGTTTGCACTGGTTAAAAGTAGGATCCTTTGCTTTAAAGTAAGTATGAGTTGAAAATTTATTTTGTTTTAAAGTATGGAGCAGCAGGATATTATCGAAAATATATTTGATATTTTTTCCTCCTCATGTAGTAACACAAAAATCTTCATTATAATCACGTTGATTTCAAATTTATTTGAAATAGATTGAGTTTGTCTTCAATCCTACTCAATTACTGGATCATTTAAATTATGTATTCTGATACCACTTATTGGGTTCAAAAATTTATTAGGGCATCATGCAGAAACTAATAATTTGCAAATCATAATGTGATAAATTATATGAAAAATAAGTTATACTAAAGACATAATGTTATTATATGATAAGACCAATAGACCTATATAATTAAAACTTAATTTAAAAAAAACATAATATTTATAAAGAGAAAATCTCACCATAAATAAAGAATATTTATTAACTACATTGTGGATGTTCTTGTGTTCTAATATTGAGAATAATGATCTTCAATTTATAGATCTCCAAATTTTTCCTACAGGAAAGGAAAAACCCAAATATGAAAGAAAGTTATAATTCCTTTCAATAAAAGTTCAAGCAAAAGGTAATATTTTCATTTTTCTTAAATAAAAAATAAACTTCAAATAAGATAAGAAAATCATGATAAAATTCTAAAAAAATTCCGCAACTCATTAGATATAAATAGAATAATAAATATGATAGTATTTTCTAAAGAACATATTTTATAAAAAGAACTGAGAAGAAATTCTCAAAGAAAAGGAGAAAAAAGATAAACATGAATGAAGGTCATAGAGAGGTGTCACATTATTTTATCTATGTTTCTCCTTTATATTATATATAGATTTTAGGAATCCTTAATTAAAAATAGTATAAAAATAATTAATTAATAATTCAAACGAAATCCTAAATGACAATTTTATCTATTATATAATCTTTTAATGAAGGACAAAAAATGCAATCTAACATTTCTAAAACCTTCATACTTTTATAGTATTATTTATTATTTATAGATATAAGATAAGTTTAATGGGAAAAAAGTCATCATATATTTTACCATATAGAAAAAATAATTTAAATGTATATTTTAAACCCTTTCTCGAAAAAAAGAAGTAGATTTAATTTAAATTCAATGATATATAAAATATCTTTTTAAAAAGTATCGAATAAATTGAGACAAGATATATTATTAACACTTCTAATAATCATTTTTCTGAAAATAAGCACCAAAGTTATAACCATAACATAACAGAAAAAACATAATCTTATAAGTGAAGCACAAAAAATAAACTAAATCAAAACTAATGAGCAAAAGGCTCATATAGCTAAATTTTCTTAAACCAAACATTATTTAGGGTTTATTTGAAAAGTCACTTGGTAATCGAAATTGATTTTATGACTAGGGTAGTAATTATCAGCCAAATAAATCTGTCTAGTAACTACATTGATATGTTTGATTGTCACAGTGTTATTACACTGTAATAACACATGTCTTGTTTAATGTCACAATGTAATTACAACTGTTCTGTTTGCATGCACAATTGCAATCATAAAATTATATTGACTTTTAAAAACAAAAATTAGTTATTTAAAATTTATACTACACAAATAAGAAACTTTATAAATGACATTAAATTAAATTTTAAAGATATATATATTTTTTTGAATATTAATTATTTAATAAACATTTATTCTTTGACTAATATTATAAAAAAGTAAATGATTTATATCTTTTGAAATTAATATATTTCAATTAAATTGATCATAAATACCGAAAGTATGAAGTTTCAATGAACATCGTAAAATGCATGTTGGGTAAAAAGATTAATATACAAATAAAATGCCATAAATTATTAAATATTTGACAAAAAGATAATTATCAAGTCTAACTAAAAGATTAAGTACTATGTGAAATTGTCACGACCCAAAACGAGCCGCGAGTGGCACCCACACTTATCCTACTATGTGAGCGAACCAACCAATCTAAACCCCAACATTTCAACCATAATAAACAAAATATAACGCGGAAGACTTAAAACTCATTAATTAAAATCGATTAAATAACTTCTAAAAACTCAATACTTATTGTTCCCAAAAACTGGAAGTCATCACCACAAGAACATCTATCCTCAAATTACTAAATCTAAGAGTATCTCAGAAGCTAAAATAAGTTAAACAGCTAGTCCATGCCAGAACTTCAAGGCATCATGACATGAATGAGAGAGAATCCAGTCCGAGCTAGGAACAATAGCTCACCCTGAAATCTGA
>NC_028637.1:26758525-26761841 GCF_001406875.1 Solanum pennellii | reverse complement strand
CTGAGTATTTTAGCATAATTCAAGATTCATTCTCTTTGTTCTTCTTGTGTCGGAACGTGACACCCCGATCCTCTACTACTATGTGTCGGAACGTGACACTCCGATCCTCTACTATCCTGGTGACGGAACGTGACACTCCGATCCACTACTATCCTGGTGTCGGAACGTGACACTCCGATCCCATATTTCTACGTGTCGGTTCGCGACACCCGATCCCCTAGTCTCATTCTTTTAATTCATCAAGCCTTCTTTTATACCAAGGCATCATCATTAACAAAGTGGATTTAAGATTTTAAGATTCACAGCGTCATCTTTCCAATCCATTTCAATTACATAATCACATCATGCAAGCACACAATCAAGCATATAGAAGACTTTACAATATTACCCAATACATATCAATCGCTATTTAGAGTTTACTATGAGATAGTATAAACCATAACCTACCTCCACCGAAGAATTCGTGATCACGCAAGCTACTCCTCAAAATCTTCGCTTTCCTCTTCGTTCTCTCTTCTCTCGCTCGTTCGTTCTCCCTTTCTCCCTCTGTTCTTTCTATTGTTATTATTCCCTCTGTTCTTTCTATTGTTATTATTCAAACCCTTTTTCTTTTACCCTAATTGTCATATAATTAAGTATAAAAGATGATAAAAATAACCCACTATTTATTTCAAGGTTATCTCCTTTAACCCCCAAGTAATTGAATTATTAACATTAACCCACTAACTTTATAATTATAAGCATGAATAGTCCAAAACGCCCCTTAAAAACTTTTAACAGAAATCCGACCCAGTCAGGGTTACGCAGCCTGTGACGGTCCGTCATGACTGTGACGGTCTGTCCTGCAGGTCCGTCATAAAGTTCAGAGAGTTAATTCTGTGGAAAGATTTGTGACGGTCCGTCGTGCCAACGAAGGTCCGTCCTGCCATTCCGTCGTGAAGTTCAGAGAGTCGATCTCAGTACCCAAATTTTCAGAATCTAAGTGTTTTGGAACGAGACCCCCTCGACGGTCCGTCGTGCCCATGATGGTCCGTCGTGGGATCCGACGACCCAGACAGTTATTACCAGAAATAAACTCTACTGCTCAAAACGACTAAACAGGTCGTTACAGAAATCAATATTACTAAAACATTTGAAACTAAAACTATAACATAAGTTATAAATTCAAAACAAAAAATTTAACATAATACTCTTACAGCAAATTTTCACAGAGCATATATATATATGATTTTTTACATTTAAAAAAAAAAGAAATCGTAAATATGCAGTCTGATAAATTATATTTTATTATGAAAGTCATAATACTAATAAAATTAAGCTAATGAGAAAATACACATGACATAAAGAAATAGATAATACGAAAAATATTGTATAGAATCACGTAAAGTAAGGTTGAGAAAGAGATGAAAATGAAATATGATAATATAAGATAAAAATAAAATTTTAAAATGATAAAAAAGAACTTAAAATAATAGAAGTTAAAAGAATTGAAAGAAAAAGTAATCATCTGGTAATTACACCATGTAATTTACCAACAATTCACAGCCTCTGCATGTGAATTGTAGAATACAATTACCCCCTGCCAATTCCACCAATTACCTAATGATCAAGTAATTATGTGTCAAAGTAAACAGGACAAACAATATAATTACACCTAATTATATCAAATTCAACTATCAGGATGTCCTGCCAAACAAGCCCTAAAAGTTATAAAACATATCTGAATTACATATGGTTAAACTATTCTCCTCCATAGAAGAGTTCTATTTTTTCTTTCTCACTTGATTTCTAGTAAGCTATGAGTGACATTATCATACTTCAATTTTTCAAAACATTAATAATGTGCATTAAACTCCAACTAAAGTTTAGACATTTGTGTGTAATGTGTTATTAAATTATAAAATAATAATACAAAAATATAATAGAGAAAAAGATAAGACTTAATTATTTTTCTCAGTGGTTTATTACCAAGAATATTTTTTAATTATAAGGAAAACATCCTTGGTCTCAAAATAAGGATTTCTAACATTTTTAGAGTCATTGATTCTTTCCAAAGAAAATATACAAAAATAGAATTTATTGCATAATAATAATAATATTTAGAATTAAAAGGGTCAAAACGAAACTATCTTAACTTTTTGAGTTTCATAGAATATAATTTTGATACTTGATTTATTACTCAGTAGTCTAAGCATTTCTTCATTTATTTCTCATGACGATGTGTGCACTTTCTTTTGTTTAAACATTATATAACGCGACATTCCATGTAGAAAACTACATTTATCATAACAAATCGAAATAAATAATACTAAGTTAAAAATGAAGTTTCAAGGTTAACACTATCACCATATAAATATATTTATTCCACCTTGACATTCATCATCTTCTTCTCCATCTTCTTAGTCGTGATCTCGTCTCAATCTTCGCATTGATTTTCTCCGACATAAAAGGGAGAGTTTAGAATATTAAAAAAATAATTAAAATATATATAAAAAATAATTAATACATCATCAAATAGAACCTATGGTAGGTAAATGTAAATTTTATGGACATACGCCTAGAAGCATATTGAGACACCAATTTCATCTGATCAACATCTAGATGTTTTTCACATATCAAATGAGATAATTTAGACATAAAATGTAATTTTGACCTTAACTTCAATAATTTATGTCTAAAAAATGGAATAATTTTGATACAATTATATTTTTTTATAACAAAACATTTAAGGAAAAATTATTTAAATACACGTCTTACGTTTTCGTTATTTCCACTATCTCCTTTTATTTCTAATAATCTATAAAATATCTTATTATTTTCCTAATTAAATTAATGTATCCGAGCTACATATTATTGTATCCGGGTCAATATTTAATGTATCTGAGCTATATATTATGCATTCAGTTTATGTTATAATGTATTTGAGCTAGTTTTAATGTATCCGAGCTACATATTGTGTATCCAATTTATGTTATAACGTATCTGAGATACTCTTTAATATATTAAAAAGGTACAAATTTTAAGGAATTACTGTAATTTGAAAAAAAAGTAGGAATAAAGTATAATTTTAATCTTTATGCTATGGAATTTATATAAATTATACAAAATTTAATGACAAAATATAATAATGATGATAAATTCCACTGGTTCATGAACAAAACAATATATATTATTCTCAACTTTTATCCAAAAATAAAATAAAGAAAAAGTTAGACTATAGTGTGTGCCTCGAGAAAACCGAGCAAAAGGACATTAAAAGTCTGTCATGTCGAGGAGGGAGGTCACCCATACCCTCGGCCCCTCTCCCCCCCCCCCC
>NC_028637.1:26753966-26758354 GCF_001406875.1 Solanum pennellii | reverse complement strand
CCCCCTCCCCCCCCCCCCCCAAAAAAATATTGTTTTTAAAATATATTTTCAACATCAAATTTTAATTTTCTACCCCTATCCTCGATCCCCACTCCCCAAAAGAAATTTTAAGTTCATTTTTAGGAAATATTTTCAACTTCAGTTTTTTAATTTTTCACCCCTACCATTGATCCCTCCCCCCTCCAGAAATAATTTAAGTTTGTTTTTAAAAAATATTTTCAACTTCAGAAATAATTTTCTACTCTAGTAAAATAATAGATATTTCTAAAAAATATTTTGCATTCATAAACCAAAAACTAAAATACTTTTCCAGAAAATATATTTTACTCAACAATTAGATATGAGAAAATAAGTAAATACCTACTTGTTTTCCAGAAAAACATTTTCAAGGTAAATGTTTCTCCATGGAAAACATTTTCCTTCATACCAAACACACCCTAAGAGGAAGAAAAATATTTCCTACATTTTTATTTGTTAAAGTGATTTTAGAAGAAAGAAAACAAGAATAGTGTTCTTTGATAATTATGAAGAATATGTGTTTTAAAAAAAATTGAAAGGGCATTTTGACCCATTTTGTAATCATAAGAGCATTTCTAGAACAAAGTATTGACTGCCAACACATTTTTGAGCCAAAGATTGACGGTAAGGACATATTTTAGCCAAACAATAAATAGAGGACATTCTTGTACTTTTCACATAATTTAATGGAATTTTGACTTTATTTTCCTTAAAAATATAATAAAAACTAATACGTTATAAAATTGCTAGAACCTATGGTTGGTGGGGCATACGTTCCTAGAAGCATATCTAGAAAACATTTTAATTTAGTCAACATCTAGGTGTGTTTCACGACTCTTTATTGACTACATTGTGGATGTTCTTGTGTTCTACTCTTGACAATAAGGATCTTCATTTTATGGATCTCCAAATTTTACCTCCAGGGATGGAATAACCCAAATATGGAAGAAAGTTATATTTCCTTTCAATAAACTTCCAAGCAAATGGTAATATTTTTGATTTTTTCTTAAAGGAGAAAATAAACTTCAAATAAGATAAGAAAATCAGGATAAAATCTTAACACTTTTTCGCAATTGATAAGATATAATTAGAATAATAAATATGATTGGATCTCTACAAGAATATATTTTATAAAAAGAACTAAGAAAAAATTCTCAAAGAAAAGAAGAAAAAAGATAAACATGAATGAAGGTAATAGAGAGGTGCCACATTACTTTGTCTATTTTTCTCCTTTATATTATATATAGATATAGATTTTAGGACTCCTTAATTATAAACATTAAAAAAACAATTAATTAATAATTAAAATGAAATAATAAATATCGATTTTATTTAACATATAATATTTTACGTACGGACAAAAATGCTATCAAACTTTCTAAAACCTTCACACTTTTCGAATATCATTTATTATTTATCGACATAAGATAAGTTTAATGGAAAAATAATGGACAAAACAATTTAAATGAATATTTTAAACCCTTTTTCAAAAATAAAAAATTGATTTAATTTAAATTCAATAATATATAAAATATCTTTTTAAAAGGTATCGAACAAATTGAAACAAGCTTTATTACTTACATTTTCTAATGATCCTTTTTTAAAAAAAAATAAGCAGAAAAGTTATAAAAATAACATACACACAACACATAAACTTAAAAGTGAAGCAAAAAGAAAAAACTTAAATCAATACTAATGACCAAAAGGCTCGTATAGCAAAATTTTATTAAACCAAACATCAATAAGGGTTTGTTTGAAAAGTAACCTGGTAACTGAAATTGGCATAATTACTAGGATAGTAATTATCAGATTAATAATTCTGTCTAGTAACTACATGTTTGATTGTCACATTGTTATTACATTGTAATTACACATGTCTTTTTTAATGTCACAGTGTAATTACAACTGTTCTGTTTGGATACACAATTGAAATCACAAAATTATATTGAATTTTAAAAATAAAATTTAATTATTTAAAATTTATACCACAGAAATAAGAAATATATAAATGACATTAAATTAAATATTTAAGATATATATTCTTTTTTGAAAATAGATTAATTAATAAATATTTATTCTTTAACTAATATTATAAAAAATTATTTACATCTTTTCAAATTAGTATATTTCGATCGAATTAATCATAAATACTAAAGTATGAAGTTTCTACGAACATCGGTGCATGTTTGATAAAAAGATTAATGTACAAATAAAATGTCATAATTATTAAATGTTTGACAAAAAGATTTATCAAGTCTAATAAAAAAATTAAGTGTTATGTGAATTCAATATTACTAAAACAAATGAAACATAAAATATATATACCATAAGTTATAAATTTAAAACAAAAAATTTAACATAATAGTCTTATAGCAAATTTCCACATAGCATACATAAATATGTTTTTTTTTTAAAAGCGTAAATCTATAATCTGAACTAACAATAAGTGATTTTTTAATTTGAAAGTTAGAATACTAATAAAATTATGCTAAAGAAAATAAGCATGACATAAAAAAATAGATGATACGAAAAAATTCATACACGTAAAGTAAGATTGAGAATAAGAAGAAAATGAAATACAGTAATATAAAACATAAAACAAAATTTTGGAATACTAAAAAAAAGAACTTAAAATAATAGAAGTTGAAAGAATTAAAAATTTTGTAATCATCTGGTAATTACACAATGTAATTATCAGCAATTCAGTGTCTCTGCCAATTTCAACAATTACATGTTGATCAAGTATTTATCTGACAAACTAAACAGAACAAACAATGTAATTATACCCAATTATATCAAATTCAATTACGCGGATATCCTTTCAAATAGTCCCTAAAAGTTATAAAACATATTTTAATTACATATGGTTAAACTATTCTCCTCCACTTAGGAGTTGTTTTCTTTTTCTTTTTCTCACTTGATTTGTAGTATGTTATGAGTGACATGCTCAGACTTTGATTTTTCAAAACGATAATAATGTGCATTAAACACCAGTAAAAGGTTAGACGTTACTGTCTAATGTGTTATTTAATTATCAAATAATAATGAAAAAGAGAAGACTTATTTTTTTTCGTGATTTATTACCAAGATAATTTTTTATTCACAAGCAAAACTTCCTTGGTCTCAAAATAAGGATTACTAACATTCATAGAGTCATTAATTTTCTCCAGAGAAAATATAAAAAAATAGACATTTATTACATATTAATAATATTTAGAGTTAAAAGGGTCAAAACTAAACTATCTTAGCTTTTTGAGTTGCATATCTGAACTATTGAGAGTAGAAGTTTCATACTTGAATTATCAGTAGTTAGCTAAATATTCCTTGACTTATTTCTAATGACGATATGTGCACTCTCTTTTGTTTAAACATTATATAACGTGAGACTCCATATAGAAAAATAATTTTAGCATGAAAAATCTAAATAAATTAATACTAAATTAAAAATGAAGCTTCAAGGTTAAACCTATCACCATATATATATATTTATTCCACCATGACATTCATCATCTTCTTCTTTACCTTCTTAGTCGTGATCTTGTCTTAGTCATGACATCGATTTTCTCCGATAATAAAGGGGAGAGCTTAAAACATTAAAAAATTTAACCTATGGTAGGTGAACGTAAATTTTATGGACATACGCCTAGAAGCATATTGAGACATCGATTTGATCTAATCAATCTCTAGATGTGTTTCACTGATCAATCAAATAATTTAGATATAAAATGTATTTTTGAATTTAAATTTAATAATTTATATCTAAAGATAATATAATATTGATACAAATATATTTTTTATAACATAACATTTAAGGAAATATTATTGAAATGCACGTCTTATGTTTCCCTTATTTCCAACATCCCCTTCTATTTCTAAAAATATATAAAATCTCTTATTTCTCTCCTAATATATTTAATGTGTTAGAGCTACATATTATTGTATCCCGCTAATGTTTAATGAACCCGGTTATATATTATTTATTCAGTTTATATTATAATGTATTCGAGCTGGTTTTTAATGTATCAAAGCTACATATGGTGTATCCAATTTTGTTATAATGTATCTGATATACTTCTAATGTATTTAAAAGGTACAAAGTTTAATGAATTATTATAATTAGAAAACAAAAAGGATAAAATGTAATATACTCTTTACAGTATGAGATTCATGTAAATTATACAAAATTTAATGTCAAAATATAATAATGATGATATATTCCACCTGTTCATAAATAAAACAATTTAAATAGACATTATTCTCAATGTTTCTTAAAAAATAACATAAAGAAAAAGTTAGACTATAGTGTGTGCCTCGAGAAAACCGAGCTAGAGGACACCAAATTTTGTTATGTCGACGACGGAGGCCACCCC
>NC_028637.1:26722110-26753665 GCF_001406875.1 Solanum pennellii | reverse complement strand
CCCCCCCCCAAAAAAAAATAAAAAAATAAAAACAAATTAAGATTATTTTTAAAATATATTTTCAGCTTCAAAAATTCCATTTTTTTACCCCTATCCTCGATCCAATCCTACCAATCCCCACCCCCCAAAAGAAATTTTAAGTTTATTTTAAAAAATATCTTCAACTTCAAAGTTTTAATTTTTCTCCCCTAATGTCGATCCCCCCCCCCTTCCCCCCCAATCCTAAAAAAAATTTAACTTTGTTTTTAAAAAACGTTTTTAATTTTGAAATTTATTTACTACTCTAGTAAAATAAGATAAGATATTTCTCAAAAATATTTTCCTTTCATAAATCAAATACTAAAATCTTTTTTGGAATATATTTTCTATTCAACAACCAAATATGAGAAAGTGTGTAAAAAATCTACTTGTTTTCCCGAATAACATTTTCTAGGTAAATAGTTTCCATGGAAAACATTTTGCTTCATACCAAACACACCCTATGAAGAAAAAAATATCCTACATTTTTATTTGTTGAGGTGATTTTAGAAGAAAGAAAACAAGAATATTGTTACTTGATTATATTGTAATTATGAAGATGTGTTTAAAAAGAAATTAAAATATATTTATTTGAAAAAGGCATTTTTGACCCATTTTGTAACTATAAGAGTATTTCTAGATTAAAGTATTGATTGCAAATAAATCACTGAGCCAAAGTATTGACGGTAAAACATTTTTAGCGAAACTGTAAACATAGTGTATTATTGTTCCTTCACATATTATAAGGATATTTTTGACTTTTCCCCATAAAAATATGATAAAAAACTAATATGTTGTCAAATTTCTAGAACCTATGGTAGGTGGGTGAAAAATTTATGGATATACATACCTAGAAGCACATCTAAACAACCATTTAATTTAGTCAAAATCTAGGTGTGTTTCATTAAGGATTCTTGGCCTTTTAACTTCAACAATTTATATCTAAATATGGAATAATTTAGATATAAATATACTTTGTCCTTAACTTTAATATTTATTATAACACAAAATAAAATAAAGTTTAATGTAAAAAATATAATAATGATGACATAATTCCACCAGTTCATGAACAAAACAATTTAATAAACACTATTCTCAGATTCTCTCCAAAAAAAAATTAAAGAAAAAGTTAAAGACTATAGTGTGTGCCTCGAGAAAAACGAACAAGAGGACACCAAAAGTCAGTCATGTCATCGACGGAGGCCACCCTTTCTACCATCGGTAACCGCCGTTCTTCCCGGTGCTACAACTATAACGATGCCTTTCACATAACCACCACCGCCGGCGTTAGCTCCTCCTTTCGATCCCATCGTTGCTTTCATCGCCACCTCCTCCCTAATTACACCATTGCCAGTTTAATACCTTTTTCTCAACATCTAACTCTTACCAATTATACCCTTTCCACCAATGAATCTGTTACTTTTAATTATTCCAATTCCGATACTGAATCCGATGGGAGTGATTCTGACGATCTTTCGTTAGAGTTGTTTAACCCACCTAAATTCCGTTCATTGACTCTTCAATCATTTCTCAACTCACTTCTGAGTGTGAAAATCAATGAATCATAGAAAAACTATTAATTTTTTATGGAGGAATTTGGAATTGATATGGAAACGAGTCAATTGCCTTGTAAGCATTTATTTCATAATGATTGTGTGATCCATTGGCTTAATCGGAGTTATACTTGTCCACTTTGTCGATATAAATTGCCGCAAGAAGATTAAGATGAAATTGAAGTGATTTTGGATGGTGAAATTGGTGGTAGAGAATTTCAGGAAAATTTCACAGTATCAACAGCATCAACCTTTACTGAAGTTGGTGAGGATGATAATTTTAGAGAAAGGAATCTGGATGCAATGCGTGATGAAGACGGTGATAATGATGGTTGATGCTTGAAGTTCAAAAGAGTAATATATAGACATGTATCTAATTATCTTGGGTATAATTTTATCTATAATGTATTCTGATTTTGCGAAAAAGACCAAATTTTTAGTGGGAAATGAAGTGTTATTTAGCTTTCCTCTCTTATGCTGAAAAATAGGATATATATGTTATGTTATAGGATCAAAATTTAGTTGATGTTCGTATTTTATCATAAGTTCATATGTGGAGTTCATATGTACATCACCCACATTGAACCCTTCAATGGCAATAGAATCTACTGTAAATTTCTTTAGAGAAATTTCGATTTGGTGACCTATGAAACTTGCCACGAAGCTAGTTTTAAAAGGAGATTATTTGGAATGTATAGACCTTTTATACGTAGAAAACGGGAAACAAATGATAAGTACAATTACTTAGGATTTCAGACTTCCGAAACAAATACTGGATGCAACATAGAATTGGTCATTGCTGTTGGATGTACCTTTTAAGACCCGACCTATTTCTACCTAATGCTTCTTGTTTGTAGTACCTAGTAGCAGAACGTGGTAACTCTCGTCGAAGGCTTTGAAGAATTGTATTCTGCTGAACCAGATGCAGAGGCCAAAAGGCCCAGGTTAACTATTAGAATAGTAAACATGGGGAGTAGGTTGTTGCTATTTCCCTTGTGAGTGGTAGGGGTGTTAGAATTTAATTTTAACTAAGTAAAGTTTGTAGCGGTCAACTTTGAAGGATTTCATATGCTGTACAACTATAGGAAATGAGAAAACTTTACAGTTGAGAGCATCAATTAAATTAATTATTTATCCATATTAGTCATTTAGAGATAGAAACCTCTTCTATGTTCAACATTATCATGTTAAGCAATGCAGTGTCGTGAAGTATTTCTTCAAACTTTCCATTTAATTTTTCTAAGGTTCTATTTCATAATATTACTTCAATCAAGAAGTATGCTCTTTTATAGAAAATGTATATACTTCTTTGAATTG
Organism: Solanum pennellii; assembly: GCF_001406875.1. Lineage (NCBI taxonomy): Eukaryota > Viridiplantae > Streptophyta > Magnoliopsida > Solanales > Solanaceae > Solanum > Solanum pennellii. The sequence continues at coordinate 26,750,777 of NC_028637.1, read as the reverse complement.
TTTTGTTATAAACAAGAAACGAGTGATGATTCCCTCCTCATATGTTTCTGTTAAACTAGAACTCAGACTCAGGAATACTATGATTCATTTGCTTCAAATCTATATAACACAGGTGAAGTCTATATGTATGGCATATACATACGATCTTGGTAATGGCATCAATTCTTGAGTTTTAAGCATTCCAACAGTATTCATTTAATCTTCCATGTCAAGTACAATCTAATTTTGAGGTCACTGTCATCAGTAATGATGATTCTTTGCACTTATAGGTTTAATTTAATCTTACATTTTTAAATTTCTAGAGGGCATGGTATTAGTGTCACAGATGTTCTGAATATAAACCTTTTGGATGGTAGGAATTTTCGGGTGAGACCTGATTAGCAAAGTCCAAAAAATCTGCTTGTTTTGGAAAGTTCTTCTTGAAAAAGTACTTTTTGAGAGTAGCAGTTTGTGTTTGGTTTACATTTAAACAACGAATATACTAACAATAAGCAACACCAAACAATAGATTTAACTCATATTCATAAAATCGCACCCCAATAATTGGGGTTTTAGGTAGACATAGAAAAAGGGAAGAAAATGATACCAAATTGAAGTAACATCGAATGGGTATGATTTATTTTTGCTTTAGTTCAGTCTAGGATGAAGAATTTCGAACACCCACTTTTGATTTCTTCAGGATGTGAATCTTAAAATCTCCAAGGTTCAACAGAAAAGTTTCCCAAGAGCTCTCAAAAACTCAAATTAGAAGCTAAGTCTAAAAATTATTGTTTAAAAATATGAAATTGGATACCAAGCTAAAAATATTAACATGTATTTATAGTTTTCAAAATATTATACTTCAAAGGACCACTCGGAACAGTTACTTGGGATCGCTGATCCACTCGGTGATCCTCTCTTTGGTATATTTATCGCTGTCTTGCGTTATCCTACAACATCTTTGCGTTTTGGATCATTGGCCGACATAAAACTACTTAGCAAAACTGCTCGGTGACACGCCAACTGCTCCTCTTCACCGCCAATTGGATCCCTTCCTTCAGGGTTCAGCTCACTGGAACAAAAGGCGAGGTTGAGACCTTCTGGCGACATGCCGAACGGGTTTAGCGATCCTCGGTCCTTCACTTCTTCATTATTTCAACTGCCTTTGTTCCATTGCTGGATCTTGCCCATGCCTTTGTCCCAAGTCTAGATAACTGAAACTCAAGTTATTCTATCAGTTTTCGAGAAGAAATGCATTTAACTACACTAAACCTATCAAAATAGAATCCTAAATAATTCCAAGGTAATGTATTAAATTTCTAAGCTCATGAGCTTAATTTAGCATTTAGACGTTATGTTTGTTCCTTGGGATTTTCTAAATTTAGGGTCGAAGAGACCTTGAATTCATCTTTCAATGGTTCCATTGATTCTGAAACATTGAGTTTAGTCAAGTTGAATATCTGGTTTGTGTCTATGGGGTTTCTGAAAAAATCTTGAGGGTATTTTCATTGAATGACAGTTGGCTGGTTTGCAGATACTGGTGTGCTTTGCTTTGGCAAAAGAGCATCTCACTTTCACGAGCATTGCTTTAGTATGGATCTAGTCACGTTTGAGAAGAGTGAAGTTCCCCTGAACCTTGCATTCACGAAGATTCACTCACTTTTGCTATTTTTACGTTAACGAAATGTGGCACGCAAAAGTGATAGACCCAATTTTTCTAGGATCTCGTGATGATTGTGTTAATGACTGTAGGTTCACTAAAGTGATAAATGAGAGGGTTTCAACCTGAAATTTCAGTGTTTTGCACCCATTTTCATCTATTTTTAGTTTGGAAAACCCCTGGTGTGTACTTTTAAAGAAACTTTTCATGTTGAATCATTTGGGTAAGTCCTTGTGACCCTAAAACATCAATTTCCTATTATCATGCATGGGTTTTAACATCAAAAATTGGGATTTTTATTGACAAAGTGAAATGTTTTTCAAAAACTTGAGTTCTAATTTAAAATAGTGATTCTAAACTTATTTTAACCTCTTTTCCATAATAGTTTGCATCAATGACTTCCATATGGCTTGGGTATCATTTTCAAGAAAAGATTTATGGATTCAAACTTCTTTTTAGAATGTATTTTTGGGTTGATATGACCCATTTTCAAACTGTTTCATATGAATGTTGTTATTTATAGAATCTTATTTTGATTAACTCTTTGATCAGGTTGTGTGGATTTTGACATTGTTCTGGTAGGAAAATAACAAGTCCCGGATTAACTTTCGATTGAATTACGGTAAGTGAACTTCTAAATCTTGTAAATGACATGTAATCTTATATTTCCCTTCCTAATACGTGTTCAGGAGTAATAGGAATTAAGTGATGAATTCAATTACTCCACTTGCTTGATCTTAATAAACGAAAAGGGGATTCAATAAAAGGGAATGTGTTGATAGTTGTATTTTGGTGAATTGCCTTGATGTTGATCCTAAATTGTTAACTGATGAAATGCTTTGATGGCATTATTGTTGACTGGAGTTGCTTAAGTCTATTGTCTCTTGCTCATTGTATGAAATGGCCTATTTGTATTAATTCTTGTATATTGTGATGAGACATGTGGTAATAAAGCCAATGAGAAATAGTTCCGATTGGTGATACTGTGCCAATAGGAAATGGTTGCCGTAAGTTACATTATATAAAGATAATGAGAAATGATTTTGGCTAGTGATATTATATTGAATGGAAACGAGTTAGTTCAAGATTCAATAAATTTTAAAGTGAAAATATATTTAAAAATTATTATGCCATTACATAGTCGTAATAAATGGTAGGTGGACGAAGATGTTATGGAAAAACGCTCCTACAAGAATTTATAGACAAACATGTAAGGTGTGTTTGGTATTAGAGAAAATGTTTTTCAATTTTCTCATCTTTGGTTAACTTAAATATTTTGAAAATGCTTCCAAATAACCTATTTTTTTCTCAAATTTAAGGAAAATGACTTTCTTTTAAAAAAGTAAGGAGGACAATGTTCAAAATCATTTTGAACCTCACACCTCTACTTTTTGCCCTAACTTAAGTCTCGAGTACGATTTCCAAAACTAATACTAGTTTCGACTTCATATTACAAATTCAAGACCCGATTCTTAATCTTAATTTGAGCCCTAACTACTGTGTTTTGGATTATGTCAGTTCACATCTCGAGTTACAATTAATATTTGAATTTTGGATTGAGTGTAAAGATTGAGTCTAGAGGTTAAGTGTCATGAGCAGGTCGAGTCTCAAATTAGAATTAGGGTAAAGGGTTGGGTCTCAAGGTCGAGGTCAAGGTATGGTCTTAGGAAGATTTTCGAGTTAGGTATTGGGTCTCAAGTTGAGGTTAGCTTTCAGGTTAGGGTTGGATCTTGGGCCTCTATCAGGGTTGGATATCGGGTCAGGGCAAGTCATAGGTTGGGTATCGGGTCTAGATCATGTAAATTATGGAAGTGGGTCTTAGGTCAGGCGTCAAGGTGGAGATCAATTTGCGAGTTCAGTATCAAAGTCTCAGGTAGGGTCTCATGTTTTAGGATCAGGGTTGAGTCTTAGGTTTTAGGATCAGGGTTAGGACTCAGGTCAATTTTAATCTTGCGCTGGAGTCGAGGTAAACGTTTGGTGTCTAGTTTATTGTGACGGTCGAGGTGGTGTTTAGTATATATAGTCTCAGGTAGGGTGTCATGGTTGGGGTCAAGTCTAATTCAGGTCTTACGTCGAGTGTCATGGTTGGGGTCAAGTCTAGTTCAGGTCCCAGGTCAGAGTCAAGGGTAAAATCTTAGGTTAGGTGTTGGGTTGGATCAAGCATTAAGGTAGGTTTCCTTTTTAAAAGTTAGGTCTTGAGTTGTATGTTCGGGTAGGGAGTCGAGGTTGGGTCTTCGGTTAGGATCAAAGTGGAGGTCAGGGTCGGTGTTGGGTTTGGGTTTTGGATCACGTTCAGGTCAAATTTGAAGGTTGGGTTTGGGACTTGAGTTTGCTTTTCGGGTCGAGGTCGAGGTTATGCTTGGTTCTGAGGTCTCAATTCATGTTTCATGTTCGGGGTCGGGTCAACTACTGGGTCAAAGTTAAGGGTCTAATGTTGGGTTGGGTGTTGTTTCGAATATAGTGTCATGATCAAATTCATTTGAAAAGTTGGATTTTAAGTTGGATGTTGGGGTAGATAGTGAGGTTGGGTCTTGGGTTAGGCTTGGGGTCGGGATTGGGTCTCGGGTAAAAATCAAGTTAAGGTGTTGAGATTATATAATAATTTTAATGTAAGGTCTCTAGATAGTTTAGGTATTGAACTGAGTCTTGGGATCGTACCTGTATTCATGTCATGGTAAGGTTTGAGTTCCATCTTATGTATCAGGTCTCATGTCGGGAGTAGGGGTTAGGTTTCAGATTGAGTGTCGGGGAAGGTGTTGAATTGATTATGGGGGTTAATTTTAAGGTCAAAAACTATTTTTCTGAAAAATTTACTTTCTACTATCTATCCTAAAATAAAGATATTTCCTAAAAAATATTTTTCATTCACTAATCATACACTAGAAATGTTTTTTAAAAAATATTTCCACTAGACTACCAACCATGAAAAAATAAGTTAAAAACAAACTTATTTTCAGATAAAATATTTTCTAGGAAATTGCTTTTTATGAAAAACATGTTTCTTCATACCAAACACACCCGTAATCTAGTCAAAGATATGTTTTGCAAAACATTTAATGAAATAGAATATTTTCTTTAAATTATAATCTAGTCGAAGATATATTTCACAAATCATTAAATAAAATAGAATTAATTTTAAATATTTTTTACCTTAACTCTAATATTTATAACATAGTAGTTTTATAGAAAATTATAATAATGATAATTTATTCCACCTGCTTGTGAACACAACAATTTAAATAGACATCCTTTTTTTTTAACTCATTTGCAAAAATAAAATAAGAAAAAGTTAGTAGGGCCTCCAGAAAACCGAGCCATAGGACAACAAAAGTATGTCATGTCGATAGAGAACACCCTCTCCACCGCTGGTCCCTTCGTTCTTACCGATGCTACAACTGCAATGATGCCTTTCATATAGCCCCCACTGTTGGCGTTAAATCCTCCTTTCGTTGCCCTCGTTACTTTCATTGCCACTTCCTCCCTAACTACACCATTGACAATCATACGCCGATTTCTCAACATTTACCTTTTGATGATTTTACCCTTTCCACCACCAATTTTGTTACTCTTGATTATTCCGATTCTGAAATAGAAATCGATGAGAATGATGTCAATGATTTTTCATATGAGTTGTTTTACTCAACTCAATATGAATTGCTTAACTCAACTCATGCCCGTTCTCTGACTCATAGATCATTTTTTGACTCACTTCCGAGTGTGAAAATCGATGAATCATCAAAAAATTGTTTGATTTGTATGGAGGAATTTGGAATTGATACCAATGTGAGTCAATTATCTTGTATGTACTTTTTCATAATGATTGTATTGTCCCTTGGTTGAATCAGTGTAATACGTGTTTACTATGTCGGCAAAAATTACCGAAAGGAGATAAAGATGAAACTGGAAAGGACCTGCAAGTCACTTTGAATGGTGAAATTGGAGGGTAGAGAATTTCAAGATAACATTGTTATTCTAGAATCAACAGCATCATCCTTGGGTGATGTTGGTGAGGATGATGATGATCTTAGAGACATGGATGTGAACGAAATGTGTGATGAAGATGGTGATATAATGATTATTGAAGCTTGAAATTTAAAAGAAAAACATATTAATATTTATATAAATATCTTTTTGGGTATGATTTTATCTATACTATCTTTATCTTTTGCCATAAAAGATTGAAATTTTAGTGGGAAGTGAAGTGTTATATAACACTCAAAATGTTGAATATTCAGAGTGTTTAGGATAAACATAAATATCGAACTTTTTGGATGGAAGACACATGATGCATTGACCAAGTAAATACCATAAATATGTTGATATTGTTTGCCCATATAATGATTTGAAATGACTTAATTATGGGCGGTACTACTAATACACAGATAACCATATGAGTTAGTATATGGAGTTTACCCCATTAAAAGGGTCCAATATACTTTATCAAGGTATAAAGGTTTATCTATGCTAATGTTGATCCACTGAGCTAATGTTGATCCACTAAGCTAATGTCTATAAAGACTAGCGATTCTGCCTAAACTAATGGGAGACCTATTAAATCCTATGGTGACATGTAGTTCTTGAACTTAGAGATTGCAACAAAAGAACCCAACAAACATTGAAAGTTAGCTTCCAATCCTAACTCTGCTCGATGCTAAGTAAAACTCCCATGGAAACATGCAAATAACCAAAGACAATAATAATCTGATAATAGTGACTTATACTAATAGCCAGATAAACTAGGTAGCTCATGAATCCTAATTTAAGCTAATAGTTTCTATTAATATTAGAGAAAAGACATAAAGTCACCATCGAAGTTGTCCCATATTTGCATAAAGACACCTAAACTTTTAAAGTTTCCTATCACCCCACCAAACAACTATATATCGTTGTAAATTGACCATTTTTACCCATTCCATCGTCTATGTAGTGCGCGTGTTGCTCACTCTCTAGGTAACCCGACCCGACCCGACCCTTTTTTTAAAAGAAAATTCGTGAACTCCTTTTCATTTCATTTCTCAACTTTTCCCTAAAATCAAAGGAAATACACAGTGTTGATTTGACGATAGTGTTGTTGTTGACAATCTCGTTTTTGATCATTGTTAATCGTAGTTGAGGTGTATTTGTGAAGATTCTTGGAGATTGAAGGTCTAATAAATTAGGGTTCTAAAATCTTCACTTTTTTTCGATTATTCTAATTTTATGGATTATTATAGTGTAGAAGTGTTAGAATCGACCTCCTACAGTTGCAATTGTTTTGATATTTTTGAGTATGTTGGGTAATCGACTTAGTTAGTGTAGGGTATTGTGTTATTGACGTGCGACTGTTAGTGATTAGGGTTTTGTGATTGTGTTTTAGGTTAGGTTTAGATGTTATCCACTTAGTTCAAACTTATTATTTGTCTCTTATACATTTGTAGAATTCAATTTGTACATTATCAACTGCTATTGTTAGTGTTTTTATTCTGTTAGTACTGTTAGTTCTCAATGTTAGTTCTTTTTTCTACTTTTGTTAGTTAGTGTTTCTGTTGTTGTTGTTTGTTAGTGATTATGTTTGTTGTGTACAACTTTTTAGAGTTAGTTATTGAAATGTGTGTTTAATTCTGTTTGTTGTTGTTACATGCTTTTTCAGGATGGCTTTTACTCTGATAACTTTAAGATGGTATATTGGGGGGGGGGGAAATAGAATTTGGTCCACCACCTAAATATATTGGGGAGCATGTGACAGAATTCCTAGATGTAGATGTTGATAGGATGTCTTATTTTGAGTTGAGGGACAACATAAAGGAACTAGGATATACAATAGATTGTGATTTTTTCATCAACTAGGATGGGTTATTGGTCCTTGTTGATAATGATAATGTTATATTTGACCTTATCAATATGATAAATGATGGGGATACAGTGGAGGTGTATGTTTTTCATGGGGTTAGTAAAGCTAATCAGGCCCCACTTGAATTGGAGTTTGTCCCCCATGTGACTGAAAGTGCAGTAGGTGAGGAATCTTTTAATGAGACTTCTAACCCTAATAATCAGCCTCCTACTTCTACTTTTCCTTCTATCCCTACAATTGGTCCTTCTGAAACTTTCGGCACTACATTTGAAGCTCAGTCTTATACTGTGCTTCCACCATCTCCTTCTATTGTGTCTCCTTCTTCTACTGTGCCTCCACCATATCCTTCTATTGTGCCTCCTCTTTCATCTGATTATCCTATAATAGATAATGATCCAACTGATGATGAAGTGGAAGACTAATCAGGATCTGAAGGGGATACTAGTGAAGATACTGAGGTTGACAGTTATGTTCATCAAGAGTATGTAGATATAAGGGCAACCAAGAGGCATTTCAAAAGGTCACAAAGGAGAAGTAGGGGAACTACTTCAGATTAGATTAATGTTAATGAGAAAGGTCCAGATATAGGGTATGATAAGACAAATAATGGTATTAGAGAAATCTTAGTTGGTAAGCTAGGAGGTGATGAACCTTATTATCTAAGTGATGAAGTTCCTAGATTTGAAATAGATGGTGAAGACGTTGATTAAGTAGTGCATAAACCTTTTAGGAGGAAGAAAACCCCAAATAGAGTTGTGTTTGATACAATTGCTAAAAAAAATTGTTTGGGAAGTAGGACTGGTTTTTGGAACTGTTGAAGAATTTAGAGTGGTAGTTAAAAGATATGCAATCCAAAAACATATTCAAATTGGAAAATATGTAAATGAGCCTGGCAGAGTTAGAGTGAGATGTTGTAAAGAGAGTTGTCCTTGGTTGTTGTGTGCAAGTAAGGATAGAACTAATGGAGATTTCATTGTTAAAACATACAACCCTATCCATAAATGTTTGACACCAACTCATAACTACCTGTGCAACTCAAAGTTTTTGGCCACCAAATACAAAGAAAGAATAACTCAACAGCCAACATCAGCATTGTCTTGTTGCAGGACATTATTAGAAAGGAGTTGGATATTAATGTTGGTAGGACAATAGTGAGAAGAGTTACGACTAGAGTGTTACAAGAGATCATGGGTGATCACATTGTGGAGTATGGTTGGATTTTTTATTATAGAGATGAAATATTAAGGAGTAATCCAGGTAGTACTTGTGTAGTGAAGGTTGGAGAAGATTCTGAAACTGGGCAGAAATTTTTTGAAGGATTTTATGTTTGCTTCAATGCTTTAAAGAAAGCATTTTTTGGAGGTGCTAGGAGGTTGATTGGTTTTGATGGGTGTTTTCTTAAAGGTGTGTGTAAAGGCCAGTTGTTAGTGGAAGTTTGTAGAGATGGAAACAACCAAATGCTCCCTATTGCTTGGGCAGTTGTTGAGGTTGAGAATCAGTATACCTGGACATGGTTTCTTGAACTAGTGAAGAATGATCTTTAACTTGGAGAAGGGCATCAACTATCCATCATTAGTGATATGCAAAATGTAATTACTGATATCCATCTTACTATTTTATTGTTGTTGAGTTTTGCACTTTAATTTATTCTTTTTCTGTTATGTTGGTTTGTTAGGGACTAGAAATTGTTGTGGATACTTTATTGCCACTTGTTGAACATAGGAAATGTGCAAGACATGTTCTTGCAAATTGGTAAAAAAATTGGAGAGGAGTTAAAAGAAGAAGAGTGTTTTGGAGGATTTCTAAATCCACATTTGAAGCTCAGATAAAGGACAATATAGAGACAATGAGGAAATTAGGACAAGAAGGTTTGGATAATATTTTATGGTACAATTTGAATACACGGTGCAAGAAGTACTTTGATGAATATAGCAAATGTGATGTTGTGGACAACAATATGGCAGAAAGCTTTAATGTTTGGATATTTTCTGCAAGGTATAAAACCATCATTACAATGCTTAAGGAGGTAAGGGTGAAGATGATGAAAATAATTGGTGATTTAAGAGAGTTCTCAAACACTTGGATCACTGATATATCTCCTAGTCTTTGAAGATATTGCAAGAAAACATTCAAAAGTCTATGCAATGTAACTTGACTTGGGATGGAGAAAGAGGTTTTGAGATTAAACATCATTGATTTACACACACTGTGGACATTGTTAATAGGAGGTGTAGTTGCAAATCCTGGCAGCTTAGGGGAATTCCTTGTCCTCATGGTGTTGCTGCCCTTCATTACAAAAACTTGGAACCAATCCATTATGTGGCTAGCTGTTATAGCAAGGAAACCTACCTCAGGACATATGCCCATTTTATTCAGCCAATGAATAACATGAAAATGTGGCCAACCTCAAATAATCAAATTTTAAAGCTACCAAAGATCAGAAAGTTGCCTTGAAGACTAGGTAAGGTTAGAAGAAAGGAAGCAGATGAAAGCAGAAAAACTAGATAGTTGAGAGAAAGAGGTGCTGTAATGACTTGTAGCAAATGTGGCACACAAGGACACAATAAAAGAGGATGTCCTACAAGAAACAAAGCTTGTCCAAGTCAATCAACTGAACCATGTTCTCAGGCAAGAAGTACTGGTCCAAGTCAGTTATCTGAACAATCTTCTCAAACACAGGTACTTTTATTTGTTACTCTCAAATGTATGTTATATATAGATGTATATGTATTGATATATTAATATACAAGCTACTGAAAGTGTTAGAGGAAAAGGCACAGGATGAGCAACAAGAGGAAGAGCAAGAAGAGGAAGAGCAAGTGTCAGAGGTGTTCCAGCTCAATCACATGGAAATGTTACAAACACAGATGTAATATATCGAATTATTATATCATTGTAAGATAATATAGATATGCTTTAATGTTTTAATTTCAAAGTACAGACTGTAAATGGTAGAGGTAGAGGTAGAGGTACAGGTAGAGGAGCAAGATCAGGGAGACAAATGGCTCAATAAAGAAATGTGAATGAAGGACTAAGTAGAGGAAGAGGAATGACTCAACATAGTCAAACTAGTTCTGAAGCAAACTGCAGTGGAGGAGGCTTAGGAAGAGGGAAGAGACCAGTAGAACATGAGGAAACCAGTGGAGGACAAACAAGACCTTTTAAAAAGCCAAGAATGGTAGGTGTTGGATTATACCAAGCTGAAGATGGATTTACAAATCCCAATGTAAGTTTACAACTATCAATGCAAGTTTACAATTGCCATTGCAAATCTAATTGTCTAATATTTGAGTGTGTATTTATTTGACTAAGAATCCTGAATTTCCAAGTAGAAGAGTCATCAATACTGGTACAAAAGTTACAAAGAGGGCTGATGTTGTCACTGGTGATATAGGCTACATACCAGTACGTGGATTCAAATGGCAGGGGAAGACAACTATTACCAGTAGCAACCTGGAAAGAATGAGGGCTAAAAAGGTTATCCAAACTAGGTCTGTAGATGCTGCTAATAGCCAAGGCCAAACAACTTCAAGTAGGAAGACTTCTGTGCCATGGAAGTAGGGTATTTTGATGTTGTCTTGTTCATTTTGACAAACAAAATTTAACTATGCATATTTTTGTGTTATTTTTTATTGGAAACAAATTCAGTTTTGCGTGTAACCAAACAAACATAAATGGTTGGAATCAAACTCGATTATGACGTCTTCTTTTTAGTCAGTTTTGTTATTGCCTTTTTAAGTAATTGACATATTTGTGAAGTTTCTCAAATGGTTGCCGCGATAATATAGATAAGAGAACCAAATACATTAACTAATTGTTCAAATCATAACAATTTCGACAACAAAGAACAACATTAACTTGAACATTCAACAAATTCTATCCTTCAAGTTACACACACCTACAACTAGAAAGATCAAGACAATTAGCTTCTAGGTACACACACATACAATTTAAAAAATTTGAAAGTAACTAAACATGTCTATGGCAATTTTGGTTGCACACACCTACAACATCCATCCTTCACATTCTTGGTTAGACTTAAACATAGAAAACACACAATAATGATCAAGACGATTAGCTTCAAGTTACAACATTTGCCCTTCTTTTTCTCCTTCATCGTGACTTGGTTGCTTTCAACACGATTTTCATAAGATGTCAATACTTCTTCCAACTCCTTAATTCTCTTTGATAATCTCGGAATAACGTACTTAGATCGTATTTCAACTTCTTTTTGATCCCTCCATCTAAAGAAGTTGCACTCATCCTCCTAAAATACGCAAAACACAAATTAAAGAAAAATACATAAACAAAATATCTCCATAAAAGAATTAGGCGTGGACAAGACCAAAACTTCGAGCTGGTTTATGCTCCTACCATGAGATTTTCATTAATAGTAAGTCACCATTTTTGCATCGCAGTTTCACTCGCAACATCGGATCATTCTCATCATTACAAATACGATTCAACATTGCATTTGACATTTTCAATCAAAAACTAATTACAAAATTGAGAAGAAATTCAACCATATAAACTTCAAATTAACGTTTCTACTGGAAATTAAAAGAGAAAAGACGAAGTCCTACCTTATTTTCTCGAGGAAGATGATTAAGTCGTCAAAAAGAGAGCATCAATATTGTTCTTGCCATGGAAATCAAAATTTTAGGGCTACCAACGGCTATTTTTGAGTTTAAATTGGGGAAGATACAAAAATTCATTAAATAATTAATATTAAAGAAAGAAAATGACATGTGGTTATTTTAAACTGGTAAATAAAAATGAAAAATGGCCCATGACGCGCCTAACGTGCGTGTAAACAACCCAATGAGTTAATGGGTAAAAATGGACAATTTACAACGATATATAGTTTTTTAGTGGGGTGATAGGACACTTTAAAAGATTAGGTGTCTTTATGCAAATATGGGACAACTTCGATGGTGTCTTTATGTCTTTTCTCTTAATATTGAAGACACTTTTCGTGAAAGTATCTAAAATCATAAAGAATAATATGAAAGCATGCTTTCAGAAATTACTTAATTCTAAATCACCAAAATACTCACATAATGTGGGTTTGTGGAAACACCATTTAAATCGTGGAGTTATTAGCAAAACATGCAATTAAAGGCTAATCATGAATTAGAACCTGAATTGCATTAAATACCAAAACAACGAAACCCTAGATTCTAGAGAGATCATAAACTTTGAAATTTGAGGATTTTTTGGGACTGAATGTGTTAAACGAAACACATTGATGAATCCCCATATACATGTTGTTAAATTCACTTGACTGAACATTGGAATGGAGACTTTATGATGAAAAATCCTATTTCTTGCTTGAGAGGAACCTTTTAGAAAGAAGAAATCTAACTTTGGGTCTTGTGCATGGAAAAAGTTTTAGGCTAATAAATTAGCCTTAATCCCACTTAGAATATGCTGAAAATTAAAAGATTGGGAATATATCAAAATGACCCTAACTTAAAAATGGTCGAAGTTCAATTATGGAAGTCTTCTATGGACTATAAAACAATCTAAGGGCCATATAGTGTTCACACAAAATAGGTGAAAATTTTGGATTTCTGAAGGATTGTTCTACGTGAGCTTCTACGGTCCATGGGAATGATCTATGATCCGTGGAAGTCATAGTATTCCTGAGTTCGGGTTCTAGTTTTACGGAAAGACCTATGGCCCGCGAAAACTTCTATCGTCCATAAATCAATAATTTTGCAGACTTACATTTTTGTGAAATTATCAAGATCTAGTTTGGACTTAAAAACTTTTGGGATGTAACACTTAAAATTCTTATTTCCTATAATGTTAGATTTCACTTTGTCTTCTCTTATCAAGACAAAAATGGATCTTGCATGTCCTATTATGGTTCATGTATATACAACTAAATCTATAAGGAGATAACTAGTGAACTGGACTTTGGTTTATTAACAGTTATTTGAGATTATATTTTATACATTTTATTCTTGTGGACACAAAAAAATTCTTTTTCTGCCATATTGAATGACTCATGTGAAGACTTACAATGTAACGTCAACTATCTAAATTGCATATAGTTTGCAAAGGAAAAACACAATCATCCATGCACATGAACCTGAACAACTTCAACATCGTAAAGAAACAATTAAATTTAAATTTGTGTAAGTGTTATATCGGTTTTTCTTTTAAATTCTTTATTTAAGAAATATTTTTCTTCTTCCATCATGGGTAACTATAACCTCTCTTGCTACTTCGGAATGGTCACATTATCTCAATGAAGAATTACCTTGTAGTTTCTATGGAATGTTCACCAATTTCTTCTTGTAGTAGCCTTGATTGGTTAAGTTGATTGACCTACAATATAAAGAAAAAAAAATAAGCCATTGATTATATATATATAACACCTCGAAAATTTCTAAGTTAAGACTTAACAATTCATTATGTATAAGATCATACTAAGTGATTCTTAATTGTTCTTAGGTGTTAATGTCAATTTGTTAGTGTGGAAATGGTTTTTTTATTAAGAATTAAGGCCACAAGAAAACCCTAGCACAAACTTGACTTGATAGTTTTCTTACCGAATGAGTTTTAATATGAGATTTTCCAAGGATCAACTTCAAACAATCATATCTCTCAGTACATAATGAATTAGGTGCCCCGTGACCTATCAAATTGAAGGTCATTGACTCCTATTTCCAACTCCAGTACTAAGGTTGCTTTTTTTTAAAGTTTGAAGTATGATGTTATACCCATTTTTGTAAGGCCCTGTCAGTAAGACAAATGTTCACGGTCGGCTATACGGCCCATGAAGAGTTTCATGGACCATGGAGCCTTAAACGGTCTATGAAACCTTCCTTGAAGGGCCATCTGTTAGTTTTTTAAGCTGGGGACGTTTTGGTCATTTCTCTATGTTTTTGATAATTAAAGTACATCCCTTTAACCCCTATTCAAATACTAATCAACGTCATATGGCACCTAATTAAGGACTTAGAAAGTCTTAATAAGTTCTTTTACATTCATTAACACTTCAATTTATTAGGAAAAGGTTTTAAGAGGAGAAAAGCTAGGGTTTAAGCATTCTTCGAGTAACATCGATTTCTCCAAGAACATTGCTCTTCCTGGTACGGAAGGCTATCATAGCGTTGTACTACTTCGTCCTCACGCGCTACATCTACTTTCACATCAATAAAAGATTAATCTAGGATTCTATATATCCTTAGATTTGAGTATTCTTGAGAGGAGTTGACATTGAGTTTTGAGTTCTTGAGTTACTGATTATTGAATTCGAATTATTGAGTTGCTATATTTTGCATTGAGAATATTGAATTAACTATTCATTTTTATTTTCAGCATGAATCCTATTTTCTGAGTATTTGATGAGGTCTTATTGAGAATCTTTTAAAAAAAACATGACTGTTTAAATTGAGTTTTTAGAAAGAGCTTTAACAAGACTTAAGAAAGAGTACAACGGAACTAAGTATTTTCCAAATGTTTCATTTGTCCATGAAGAAAGATAATATATTTTTTGAGAGAAGTTTAAAAAGTTTTCAGAAAGATTGAGTATAGAGCAGTAACCTCTTAAAGAGGCCCAATTCGAGTAATTATCTTAATCCAAAATTAATTTTTACATTTAGCAAAGAGACACCTTCTTTTGTTATGATCAATGAGTTTTAGAAATACTTCGGAGCAATTATCTCTTTTAAGTGGATAGTTTTAGCAATTATCTCAAACTAGAGAAAGATTATGCTTTACACATTCGAGCAAGAGCAGATATGATTGGAAGTTGTATTGAACACCAATATCGGGGAGAGTTTAGAAACCACATAGCATCAATAAACCATGTTTTTCAAATATGGTTTCAGAACCACAGTCTTTAGATGATCCTTAGTTGCTTTGGGAAGATCTTCGCGGATCCACTTAGCTGAGAGGTTTTATACCCCAACACATATAGGATAGTGCGGGCAACATGGACAAGACGATGCATCATCACGTATCTCATAATGATTGTTGTCAATGAGAGAATATCTCAATTGTGTTAAGTGTATTTTTATATATCACTAATTATGTTGAGTTTAGATATGAGAAAGTATTTTGTAAAGCTTTAAATTATTTAACTCCTTTATTTATTTATATTCACCTTGAGTACATTGTTATCTATTATAGTACTTTCATTTAGATATTCCACCTTGGCTATATTACATATTTATACATTTAAATGTATTGATGCCATTCGACCTGCATCATTTAATGATGCATGTCATTCCCCATGCCTACACCCTGGACTCCAACATTCGAAGACCATTGTTGGTCCCCAAGTGAACCCTTGACCTGACTGACTACTCAGCGGAAGGCTTACTTAACAATAAATAACCTCAATTTTGCAAAGATTAACTTGAAGTTTCAAGATAAATAACTTTGAATATTTGAATTATTAGACTAACCATAAAAAGATCAACGGAAGTTTTAAATATTAACAATGTAAATGGGAATGACTCCTCAAAACACTACTATCTATGAAACATCTAATAGCTATTATAAACGTCAGAACAAGACCTAACTAGAACTAATTGTTGAATCCCTCAGAAGCAAAGAGGCTTACAAATCTAATTAGAACTACAATTGTGTGTCAGTAAAATGCATGTTGATGACCCTCAATACCTATATCTGCATCATAAAAAGATGCAGGTGAAATGGCGTGAGTAGATTGAATTTACGAACATGCAAGGAGAACTCTAAAGTATAGACATAAGCTGGAACTAATTAAAAAAATGGAAGAACATACTAAGCTCATCTCAACTCAACTCAATTCAAGGATATTTAACTCAACTCAACTATGGATACTTAACTAAATAAAGATGTAGTATAAAAAAAGCTTTTAAAAAATTAGATAAGAATTGGATTCATATAAAAATACAATAATATACTCTTTACTCTTAATTGTGAGATTTTCTAACTGACAACCATTGTTATGAGCTATGTGATGATACAATGACTCGTCCACCTTCCAAAACTGTCTTATACCTTGTCAAAGTATAAAACATCCTCAACTAATTAGGTCAACTAAGTTTTTATTAAAAGCAATAATGGATCATCTAAAAAGTATGATCATTTACCAATGTTGGCATACATGATTTATGAGGATTTTTAATTTTGTGAACTCATCCCCATTTAAGTGCTTAATACTACTCCTACTAATATATATAAGTCATACTCATATGTTTTTAAAGAGAACATAACTCCTCCTCAATTTGAGATAATTATTTAATGATATCTCTTAAAAGAGATTATGCTCAAAAATTCTCATAAACTAATTTAGAAATTAGTTTTTCTCTCAATTTGGGTGTAAAGGTGTTACATACTTGGGAATACATAGTCCCCTCATTCTCACTTTAGAAAATGAACTCAACATTCCTCATTCTCATACACATGTACTAAATTCTTAAAAGAAGTTATAAATAATTGTAGAAGACTTCTCAAAATGACTCAAAAGACCTTCTGTAACTTCAATCTTTATCTTGATTTAAATTTGAAATCAATCTTTAAAGATTTATGATTTTGAATGTAAGATATCTCAATGATATAGGAAGTTTAGATAGTTGATGATAAGAAACGAGTGAAGAATCAAATCAGAGAACAGTGGCTCTACGCGGAGGGTGAATTAAATTTTTAGTTTAGAAATTAACTTTTGAGGAAGAGGACTCTGTATCCTTTCTGTGATACGGAGATAGGGGTGACTATTTGAATACTGAAAATCTTAAGTGTCTCCGCGACACAGACCCGAGCACAATTATTTTCATGATCTATTCTACCTCTCCCAACTTGACCCAGCTCATACCCAAAGAAGTTTCATCATCCAAATTAAGAAAATTTCACAAACCTAAAATAATTTTGATGAAACCTATATAAAAATCTATCAAGGGACTCAATTGGTTTGCAAAACCCTCACCTCAAGAAGTCAAATACCTCAATTTATCAATTTAACTCAAGAAGTAATTAGTAACCTTCAGTATTGACTTCATGGGTAAACTGTTACGTGATGGGCGTGAGGGTGAACAAATCTAACACTACGAAAGCTTACATACTTCAAAAGAATAAAGTTCTTGGCGATTTCCCTGAAATCTTGAAGAATTTATTGAAACTTCCTCTTTTTTGCTCCTCTTGAGCATTTCCCTGGTTTCATGAATGGTTTTGAATGAACCCCAATTGAATTGATCTGATTAGAACCCTTAACTTAGGTGGGATATATTTTAGACTAGTGGGGTAAGGAAAAAATCAAAATACCCCTCTTTAAAATCGATAAGTTTCCTTTACTAGACAGGTTGTACAGAAATGGCCATATCTCCTTCATCTGAACTCATAACTTAACAATTTGTTGCATTGGAAAGAGTACTCATAAACCTTGGATTTATATCTCATGGGCCGCATAAATCATCATGTACTTAAAGTTATGTTCATTTGAAATTGTCCCAAAACTCAAAACTTAAGAGTAGCTTGAACAAAATCTCAATTTAGCTCTTTCAAATTTAGTTCTTTCATGATTTAGCTATTTCTAAGACCGAGGTGTTACAATATCCCTCCCTTGGGAAAATTCATCCTCGAATGAGATCACTCTTAACAGCCTTAAAGGTAGCAACATAGAACACCAATTCAAACTCCCAACATGTGCTTTAACACAATATAACATATCAATTTAAGGAGTACCAAGAAAGTTAATACCTTCGATTTGAACCTCCCAGATGAAAACATATGTGTGTATTTCTTCTTCATATCCTCTTTCGCCTCCCATGTAGCTTCTCCAACATGTGTGTATTTACTGACTCTTTTGTTCTTAACTTGCGAAACTGATGATAAAATATCTCAATGAGTACATGATAAGTCCTCAAATTGGACTCATCTAGGGTCTTATTTAATGCACATAGTTTCCTAAATTGTATATTGTATCTCGATATCTCATAAAAACCTCTAAGTTTTAGGTATTCGAGGATTCGGTAGGAGCATGTACACTTAGGTGCAAATGGAAGAAAAGATCTTAAGATGCAAAGTGAGCATCACCACGAACACTTGGAGATACTCCGTTTAGCAAAGTTCCACCTTCTGTTATAACAAGCGAACCCTGAAGGAAATGGATCAAAATGCGACGAAAAGGAGCAGTAGACGCTTCGCTGAATAGTTCCGTGAAACAGAGTTATTTAGCCCAACTTTACAACATGTATGGCCAAAAAGGCAAGCGCAAATGGCAAAGAACCAGAAAAAGGATTATTCACCGAAGCACTCACTGAATAACGATTAAAGACACCGAATGGATCCCCCAACACTAAATCTGAAGCCTATAAATACAAAACTCTTTTATTATTTGAGGAGAGTTTTTGGAGAGAATTAGAGAGTGAAACATTAGACACTTAATATTTTATTTTAGAAACTTTTTTCTTATGTTTTCTCTAAACTTTGGAGAAGACTTTGAGGAAGTTTGAGAAAAGAAGTTCTTTTTGCAATCTTGGAAGTTGGTCTTCTCAATTTACCTTCCTTTTCCATTTTTAAGGTTCAATATCTTATACCCATTTGATTCTTTATCATTTTAAGTGTATTTAATTATGGCTTGATGTTTGGCTAAAAACCCCATTCTTTGGGTGTGCTTTAGCAAATAGGTATTGATATTATTGTTGTTTCTTGCTTGTTGATACGACTAGATGCATTTTAATTGTGATTTCACCTAGTGATATTGGTTTAATTTAATGATTTAATAGTTGCAAATAAAAAACCACCCATGTATTTTTGACTTGCCCGAGAGGGAGGTCTTGAAACCAAGTCCACTAACTAATGACCTAAGGAGTTGGGCGACATGAGGTTCAGCCCGAGAGTGTGAGACCTAGTCCCATGTCCAAGCAACCTCTACCGAAATGTCAGGCTCTGGGTAAGGCGTAGGCTGGTTTATTTAGACGAGTGGGTGTCCGAGAGGAACCCATTTGATATGGTTTAGGTTTCCTGAGAGGGATATCAATTTCACCTAAATCTTAGCCTAATCACCATTGTATTGCAAATTTTACTATCAAAAGCATGCATCCATTAGTTTGTGTCAACGTATGTTACGGTCACAACTCAAGAACTCTCTCTCATACTTGTTTTCTCTTCTATTTTTTCTATTTTACTACTTGTGACAAAACCTTTTCTTGATATTTGACACTTTTGTGTGACCAATTTACTTGTTTTGTTTTAATATTCGAAAATGTGTTGAACTATCATTATTTAGAAAGGAATTTTAAATAGTTACTAATTTCACTACCACTCGCTTGGGACATGACCCTAACCATTGGTTGGGTTACTATACTAGCTTTGATTCGTAGACACTCAAATTATAGGATAGTATCGTTGATCACAAAATATAAAAATATACACAAACTATAGTTTTTAGTTCTTTGTAGTGTAGTTACAACTAATTTAACGTTTAATTTTGTTTTATTTGTTGTATAAATCTCTCATGAAGCATGAGTACCAATGTTAGTAATAGGACAGAATGACCTACACAGGAGGTGATGATCGAGAGAGATAAAATCCTAACCTTCAAACAAATGGAAGGTCAAAGGGTTCACCAATCTTGGGCCCAACTTTATAGGGTTGATCATTCAATGCTCGAATCATAATTTCCCCAACATGATACTGATCGATTGCATCTACCAAGGTCTCAGCCCTGGAACAAAAAGGTTTGCTAATAGTCTTATTCCAGGAGGTCTATCTTATATGTACCAGCAGTACAACTGCTCGATGACATGGGTAAGATGGACTTAGAAATGGAAAAATACTTCATGCTTGCCACAATAATAACCCAGATTGTAGAGATAGAAAAAAGACGACAAAGGTCGAAGCCCAGTGCAAGAGGAAGGATAAGTATATTCACCCTCATGAGCGAAAGAACCTCAAAAATCATGAGGCGAGAAGAATTGAGGAAATGCTTTCAACCATTCTCCTAAAGGTCACTAAACAGGACGAAGCACTAGAAGAACTGAAAGGAGACATTGAAGGGATGAAACGAGTTATTTGGTCTCACTCCAGAAATGTCCATGAGCTTGATAATATCATGTGTCAAGAGTTTCTACTTCTCCACTCGCAAGAAAATAGAGAATAACATGGTGGTAGTGTAGCAACCTACAAAATTAGAGCCAAACAAAGCAACTTGCGTCGTGCCACGACCATCACTAAGGCGTTGTTTCGGAAGCAAACCCAAAACCATTTACTTTCTTTCTTTTTGGTATCTTGAGAAAATAAGTTTGTGTAGGTTTTGAAAATTTAGGGAGGAGAAGTGCTTGAAAAAAAAGCAAAGTGACTATGAACAAGTCAGTTTGGAGGAAAGCCGACAGATTCAGCGCAACTCATGAATCCGCGTCGTTTGACTCTACGCACCGAATTGTATATTTGTAAAACTCGGTGGGAATGACAATTTTTATCAGAGATTCTCCAACCAAGTAGGCAATCTCTACAAAGACTGCCAATGCAACTTTCGCAAAAGACTAGAATCCTGTTAAATTCAGCGACAAAATAGACACTCGGCACATCGCTGAGACATTAAGTGAGATAAGTTAATATCATCAAATGAGAAGAAGACGGATGGTCACAAGAACCAGGTTCAAAAGTCCTACTTCAAACTTTTACCTTCACTTTGTCCCTTTCACAAAATTACACTTTCATGTTGGTTGTTTTATTTCCTGCACCCTTTATTATTCTAGGTGCCAGATTGTTCTTGGACTTGGAGCACATTGCTTCCTAGCATGACATTATAGTTTAAATTCAGAAACAAAGGTTAGTAATCGAACTCTACAGTTATTTATCGAAAGTTGTACTCATTGAGGTAGTGTTTAGTAGTGTTGAAATTTTGTTAAGTGTCTAAGTTATGGGATAGCATTTTTTGTCGATTATTACTCAATATTTTTTGTGTAATTGGTAAAATCCAATTTGAAAGTATTGTGAGCTAAATTGTATTGTTGTTGGTTGAAATGCTAGGTATATTTGTCAAAAATTGATATTGAAAAGGTTTAAGTTGCATTGTCAAGGGATTGGGGGGGGGGGAACTTGAAAAGACGACCTAAAAATAGGCACATTGGGATGCTTGGCGAGTTAAGAGCAGCACGCGGAATTTCTCGGCAGTTCGCCTAATGGTAATATTTCATCTTTAGATGAATATATTATGTAATGACTTATTAGTAACTCCATATGGTCGAATTTAATTACAAATTACACTAGGCGGTAAACCAAAAGATTTATTGTTCTCCCTTTGTCTACACCTGTTTCATCATCTACGCATCTCTATAGTGAAGACCCAAGAAGAATCAAGTCATTACAATTTTGTTTGTTAAAGTGACGCTATAGTTAGAATCTCCCTATCCTCATTTCGGAATTATTGCCTAACATGTCATCAAAGTTTTATAGAAATGGCTAGACCAAAGGTCCCTGGGAGAAATGATCCACCTAGGCACATTAGAGCATGATTTAGAGAAGAGGAGAAGAGAGAAGATCTAGCTAAATGTAGAAATTACGCCAAGGAAGCTAGGGCCAAAAGACGAATTCCAAACGACCTTAATGTGCCCTCATGGGCACGAGGGTTTTTCCATGCCATACATGGCCTCAAGGCAGGCCATAAGATAGACATGATGATTGCAACTAATATCGTTGCTCAGGAAAGGGTAGCTGAAAAAAATGGTGAATCTCAGAGTAGCAACACTTCAGGAGCAACCTTCCTGTTCCGGGAAGACACTTCGGGTGCTCATACCCCGACTGATGAAGAAGAGGTATGAAAAGGATCTCCATTTCACTTTCTCTTCTGTTTGTTTATCTTAATTAAAATCTTGGATATTGTCATTACTTGCATTTGAGAACAAACACATGTTATGATGGGGTGAGACCAAACTTTGTTTTGTTGATTCTGAATGCGTATTTTATGTGTTTTGATACACGTTTGTGTTGTCTGTTCAAATTAAGTGTTAAAAGTTGCTTTCGCAAATTTTTGACGTTATGGCTGTTTGGGTCCTAATTTCATAATAATTTTGACCCTTTCGAAAAATTTTCACTTTTCAAAATTTTGCCACCTATTGTGTTAAAAGAGATTGTTATTGTACAAATTTGAGTCTTGTTTTTTATCAATACAGATGACTTGAAAATTTCTCTCAATTGAACAAAAATGAATGTACGACTACAACGAGAAATAATGAGGTTACATAGGCAATATGTGAGCTCTTTCCATCTCGTTGTGATTACTCAATTATCGAATTGATTCTTTTTCAATGACCATTGCACACCAGCGAAAGTGTGTTGTCCTGTTTGACTTAAGTGTCACTGCCTTGCGTGTTGAACTTGCCTTGAACCTTGCATGAATAAACCTAGAATTTTCCTGGTTAGTCTAATTGATTTAGAAAGGTATCCTTTTGACATGATTTGAGACAATTATTAAGAGTGTGAACAAACATTGACATATAACTCTTTTGCGGCCTACCCGTGAGTGTGTGAAACTCTTTTGAACACCCTTTGAGACTTATATTTTCCTTGGAAAAACCTTAATGAATCCTAATCGTTACGTCATCCACTCACTATCTATAATTATTTTTGAGTTGTGATAGAAGTAAAAGCCAACATACGCCAAAAGCCTAAGTTGGGGGCGTGGTGAGAAGGTCAAGAAGAATCCAGGAAGTGCAAGAAAAGTCTCGCAAACCCATGGTATTGCAGAGAAATGAAAACCCTCCATACAAAATAGAAGAAAAGGAGAAAAAAATCAAAAACAAGAGAAGAGTCATGAAATAAATACACGGGATGAAAAGAAATCTGGTTTCAAAGCAATCCATGAAGGGAAATAAACGATGACATAGAAGCACTTGACCAAGGATCGATGAAGGAAGAGAAGGGATAGCTTAAGGAAATAATCTCTCATTAGGAAAAAGTCACCGAGCCCAAATAAATATACCTTTACACCAAGCCCCGTTACAAGCCTTTGAAAGACCTTTTTACTCTTGTGTGAACCGAACCGAAGGTCAATTAGAAATAAGGGAAAACCTATGGGTAAAAGAAAGCATTGTGTTCCTCTTTTTGAGTGTGTGTATTGCTTCAGATTCCTGGTCCTAAGTTGATAAATCTACGTGTGTAATAATGGAATCATTCTTGGTGGGAGGGCATGTAGATACTTTTGTTGAGCTTGAACATGCACTAGTAGCAAGTATTGTGAGCTCAAGAATCTTTGGTAATGGTATGTGAAAACTTGAATCTTTGAGTATACAATTGAATTATGCATGAGTAGTTTGAGTCCTGTTGTGTACATTCAGGATTAAATCTTGTGGAGCACTATTTGAGATATCCCATTTGAACTACTAAACATAAGTTTTACTTGAGGACAATCAAAAGTTTAAGTTGGGGGTGTTGATGAGTTCTCAAATGGGACTCATCTAAGGTACTATTTAATGTAAATAGTGTCTTAAATTGTGTATTTTATCTTGATATGTGATAAAAATCTCTAAGTTTTAGGTATTTTAGGATTTGGTAGGAGAATGGACACTTAGGTGCAAAATGGAAGCAAAGGGTTGAAGATACAAAGTACGCATCGCCATGTAAACTTGGGATATGCCATTTAGCAGAGTTCCACCTTCTGTTACAACAAGTGAACCCTGAAGGAAGTGGATCAAAAGGGGACGAAAAAGAGAAGTCGGTGCTTCGCCGAATAGTTCCAAGAAGTAGAGTTATTCCGCCTAATATTACAACATACAGAAATATAAATTTATCATACTATAATAATATTTAGTGTTGAGGGTCAAAAACAAAACTATCCCATCTTTTGAATTTCATACATGAAGTATTCATGAGAGAGAGTGAGTTCTCCACTTGAACTATCATCCAATAGTAGCGAAATATACCTTGACTAATTTCTGATAATCTGTCTGCACTTTCTCTTTTGCTTAAATATTATGTCATGTAAGACTCCACTTAGAAAAATAATTTCACTGTACCAAATCTAAATGAATTAATGTTAAGTTGAAAGTTAAGTTTAAGGTTAAAATTATCTCCGTGTAGATTAATTTGTTCCAACAGTTACGTCCATCAACATCTTCTCCATCTTCTTTGTCGTGATCTTGTCTCTGCCGTTGCATCGATATCTCTAACTTGTATAGTTTTCGTTAGAAGTCAATTAAAAGTATGTTAAATTTTTTTGAATATTTCATCAAATAGAAGTGTTATATATGCTAGGTGGATGAATATTTTACGGACAAAAACGCATAGAAGCATATATAGACAATCATTTGATCTAGTCAACGATTAGGTGTGTTTTGGTAACTATTAAATGATAGTTCACATAAAAAACTTATAGTTTCAATAATGTAAGATTGATACATATCAATTAGTGTGTCTAATAAAGATATATAACTGAGAGTAATTAACTAAGGAGTGTATCTAATTAAGAAGTATAAATAAAAGCCATTAATAAAGGAGAAAATGTGTTTCTAACAATTTTAGAGGAAATGACATATCACAATTCCTAAATTAATCAAAACAATAAAAAATATTCTCTATTATTTGGTGATTCAAAAAACTTTAGACTTCTTAAGTCAAAAACATGTACACTTTTATCAAACTCATGAAATCTTATTCAGATAAGTTTATTTTGTCAGGTTTATGTATACATAATAAGATACATTGATAAAAGTTAAATAATGTCTTTAATACATGCAAGCAACATATATAGTCATATACAAGAACTCTACTTCGATCAAGTATATATAATTTGTCGGGTATCTGAAAATAAAATACATAATGTCTTAACTCAGAAATATGTATCCTTTATTAGCTTCATGAACTCTTACTCAGATAGATTTGTATATTTTTATACGTAGATATACATTTATCAGATTTACTAATAAAATTAGATACATATAATCGTAACTCAAAAAAGGTGTAACATATCTCAATATTTAATCAGACATATGCATAAATCTCCACTAATTGTCTTCACAACAATTGTTTTTACCAATAGATATCATATTTGTTCACCTTTCTACAAACTTTATAATATCCTCTGTCTTATTGCTAATGAAATAAAGAATCACAATCGATCCTTTATAGAGAATTTTTTGTGATGCAACTTTTTTATATCGTTTTTCAATCAACAACAAGCCTTGAAGTAGGGCTAGCCAACAAAGAGTTCAGTAGCACTAACAAGCTAGAGACAAAAAAGACAACAAAAATAGTTATGAACTATTTCTTCATGCTGAAAGTGCAATAATGGAGGTGAGGGAGGGAGAGTGATAAATAAAATGTGGGAGGAAAATTTTTGGAGAGTATGTTGGTTTGAAGTGAGTGCATAAATTTTCAAAAATAATTAAGTGAGTAGTTAATTATGGATTCTATTATAGGCTAATTTCAATGAATAATATATCTAAACTTATCTAACCTAAAAATATGGTACAAACTCTTAATTAATGAGAATATATGCAATTATTTTATAACATAGATAGGATTAGTATATATGGTATATAGAGAGAGAAACTCTTATCAATATTGATTCTACAAAAACAAACTCTATTTATATTTTCAAAAATACCCTTTAACTTTCATTTATTTGTTGATTTTACCCTTTATCATCAAAGTAAAATTATTAATGTCCTCTCCGTCTACAAACTTAACACATATACCCTTGATTTGGATGGAATCTTCCAAATTGACTTCATTTGTCAAAGTTTAAATGATCAAAATGGTCCTTCACGTATAGGGGTTGACTTATCTTGATCTTTAATATATCTCACTTGATAGAAATAGTCCTTAATATATGTTTAATGGGTATCATTTTAGTCCTAAGCCGTAAATTTAACTTTTTCACCATTAAAAACTAACGTCCCATTTCCGAAGTCATTTATCTCTTCTCCTTGGTTGCTCTGTCGTCCTGCTTCTCTCTAAAATTGCATCATCTTCTTAAAATAGATTTTAAAAACTCTTCTCTTTTGATTTTTTTTAACTTTGTTAATCACTAAAATAAATAAAATTTATACATGTATGTAAAAGTTCATACCTATCGAAATGTTTGAACTTTGACTCATGGTAAATGTCTGATGAATAGCAATTCACATAGTGAACATGAATAAAAAAAGGTCTTCTACGAGTCCCAACATACCTACTAGTTTTTCCCAACTTTTCTCACTTGTCAACTCCATCTTCATTAAGAAAAATTCAATACTGATTATGATTTGAGCAGCTTGTTCCATTTTTTTCATTAATGGTATGTTAAACTTTATTTTTAGAAGCTTTGACGGAATCAAAAAGTTTATTCATACTTATAATATAATGATATAAGTAGCATATCCATGCTTTAGATGACAAATACACAAAAAAAGTAATCATCTGATAATTACATCATGTAATTTACCAACAATTCACAACCTTTGTTTGTCAGATTAAACAGGACAAACAATGTAATTACACACAATTATATCAAATTCAACTATTCGGATGTCCGTCCAAACAAGCCCTAAAATTATAAAACATACGGTTAAACTATTCTCCTCGACATAAGAGTTTTATTCTTTCTTCTCATTTGATTTCTAGTAAGTTGTGAGGGACATATTCAGACTTTAATTTTTCAAAACGTAAATAATGTGCAGTAAACTCCAATAAAAGGTTAGACGTTTATGAGAAATGTGTTATTAAATTATAAAATAATAACACAAAAATATAAGAGAGGAAAAAAGAAGACTTAATTATTTTTCTATGTGGTTTATTACCAAGAAAATTTTTTATTTATGAGGAAAACTTCCTTGTTCTCAAAATAAGGATTACTAACATTTTTAGAGTCATTAATTTTTTACAAAGTAAATATACATAAATAGACATTCATTACATAATAATAATAATAATATTTAGAGTTAAAAGGGTCAAATTTAAACTATCTTAATTTTTTTAGTTTCATATTTGAACTATTGAGAGTATAATTTTGATACTTAATTATCACTCAGTAGTCTAACATTCCTTGACTTATTTCTGAGGACGAAGATTGCACTCTCTTTTGTTTAAACATTATATAACGCGTCGTTCCATGTAGAAAACTAATTTTAACACCATATAAATATATTTATTCCACCTTGACATTCATCATATTCTTCTCCACCTTCTTAGTCGTGATCTCATCTCAGTCTTGATATCGATTTTCTCCGACATAAAAGGGGAGAGTTAAAAATATTAAAAAATAAATTAAAAATAAATTAAAAAATTAATATATCATCAAATAGAAACTATGGTAGGTATATGTAAATTTTATGAACATACACCTTAAAGCATTTTGAGACACCATTTGACCTAATCAATATCTAGATGTGTTTCACTTATCAATGAGATAATTTTGATATAAAATGTAATTTTGACCTTAACCTTAATAATTTAGGTCTAAAAAATGGAATAATTTTGACACAAATATATTTTCTACAACAAAAAATTTATGGAAAAATTACTTAAATACACGTCTTACGCTTCCCTTATTTCCAATATCTCCTTTTGTCTCTAATAATCTCCAAAATCTCTTATCTCTTTCCTAATGTAATTAATGTATCAGAGCTACATATTATTGTATCCGAGTGAATATTTAATGTATCCTAGCTATAAATTATGTATTCAGTTATGTTATAGTATATTTGAGCTAGTTTTTAATGTATCTGAGCTACATATTGTATATCCGATTTAAGTTATATGTATCCGAGATACTTTTTAATGTATTTAGACGGTACAAATTTTAAGGATTTATTGTAATTTTGAAAAAAGTGGGGATAAAATGTAATTTACTCTTATACGATGGAATTTATGTAAATTATACAAAATTTAATAAAAAGAGTATAATAATGATGATAAATTCCACTGGTACATGAACAAAACAATATGAATAGACATTATTCTCAACGTTTCTCCAAAACTAAAATAAAAGATAAAGTTAGACTATAGTGTGTGCCTCGAGAAAACCGAGCAAGAGGACATTAAAAGTTTGTCATGTTGATGAGGGAGGCCACCCCTACCCTCGGATGAGTGACACTAAAAAAATTAAGATTGATTTTAAAATATAATTTCAACTTCAAATTTTCTTTTTTTACCCCTATCCTCGACCCCCTATCCTCCAAAAGAAATTTTAAGTTTATTTGTAAGAAATATTCTCAACTTCAATTTTTTAATTTTTCACCTCTAACATCTTTCCCCCCACCCCTCCGCCCACCCCCC
>NC_028637.1:26702267-26721635 GCF_001406875.1 Solanum pennellii | reverse complement strand
CGCCCCCCCCCCCACTCCATCCCAAAATAATTTATTTTTTTAAAAAAAAATATTTTCAACTTCAAAATTATTTTATACTCTTGTAAAATAAAAGATATTTCTAAAAAATATTTTTCATTCATAAATAAAAAACTAAAAATCGTTTCCATAAAAAAATTTTAACTCAACAATTAAATATGAGAAAATAAGCAAATAACTACTTGTTTTCTAGAAAAATATTTTCAAGGTAAATATTTTCCATGGAAAATATTTTCCTTCATACACACCCTAAGAAGAAGAAAAATATTTTCTACATTTTTATTTGTTAAAGCGATTTTAGAAGAAATAAAACAAGAATAGTGTTCTTTCATAATTATGAAGAATGTGTTTCAAAAAAAATGAAATGACATTTTTACCCATTTTGTAACTATAAATGCATTTCTGGACCAAAGTATTGACTACAAATATATTTTTGAGCCAAAGTATTGATGGTAAAGACATGTTTTAGCCAAACTATAAACGGAGGACATTCTTGTTATTTTCACATAATTTAAAGGAATTTTAACATTTTTTCCTTACAAATATAATAAAATACCTAGTACATCGTCAAATTTCTAGAACCTATGGTAGGTGGGTGAAAATTTTATGGGCATTCATGCCTAGAAGCATATCTAGACAACTTTTAATTTAGTCAACATCTAGGTATATTTCACGACTCTTTAATGACTACATTGTGAATGTTCTTGTGTTCTACTGTTGAGAATAAGGATCTTCACTTAATGGATCTCCAGATTTTCCTCCAAGGATGGAATAATCAAATATGGAAGAAAGTTATATTTCCTTTCAATAAACTTTCAAGCAAATGGTAATAGTTTGATTTTTTTTCTTTAAGGAAAATATAAACTTCAAATAAGATAAGAAAATCAGGGTAAAATATTAACAATTTTTTGCAATTCATTAGAAATAATTAGAATAATAAATATGATTGAATCTCTTAAAGAATATATTTTGTAAAAATAACTAAGAAAGAATTCTCAAAGAAAAGGAGAAAAAAATAAATATGAATGAAGGTAATAGAGATGTGTCACATTACTTTAACTATGTTTCTCCTTTTTATAGAAATAGATTTTAGAACTCCTTAATCAAAAAACATTATAAAAATAATTAATTAATAATTAAAAGGAAATAATAAATGATAATCTTATTTCACATATAATCTTTTACGTAAGGACAAAAATGTAACCAAACTTTCTAAAACCTTCATATTTTCTAATATCATTTATTATTTCTAGATATAAGATAATTTTAATTGAAAAATAATCCTCAGATATTCCATCGTATGGACAAAACAGTTTAAAAGGATATTTTAAACCCTTTCTCAAAAATAACAAGTCGATTTAATTTAAATTCAATTATTTATAAAATATCTTTTTAAAATATATCGAACAAATTGAAACAAGACATATTATTGACACTTCTAATGATCCTTTTTCTTAAAATAAGCACCAAAATTACAACCATAACATAAACACAACACATAACTTTACAAGTGAAGCAAAACATAAAATAATATCAACACTAATGAACAAAAGGCTTGTATAGCAAACTTTTCTTAAGCCAAACATCAATAAGGGTTTGTTTTAGAAGTTACCTAGTAACTGAAATTGGTGTAATTACTAGGATAGTAATTATCAGCCTAATAATTCTTTCTAGTAACTACATTGACATGTTTGATTGTCACATTGTTATTATACTGTAATTACGCATGTCTTTTTTTGAACGGAAAAGGGCCTAAATACCCTTGAAGTATTGAAAATGGTACACAATTACCCCCATCCACCTATTAGCCCCCAAATACCGTTCACATCCACCTTTGGGTCCAAATTTACCCTTCATTAACGG
Source organism: Solanum pennellii (assembly GCF_001406875.1). Classification (NCBI taxonomy): domain Eukaryota; kingdom Viridiplantae; phylum Streptophyta; class Magnoliopsida; order Solanales; family Solanaceae; genus Solanum; species Solanum pennellii. The sequence goes on along the minus strand of NC_028637.1, from coordinate 26,719,754 downwards.
ACCAAAATAAAAAAAAATTAAATTATAATTTTTAATTACGTGGCACTCAACCATTGGTTGTAATTTAATTATTTAAAATAATTTAAAATACACCTATTACCCACCCATTTTAACTAAACCCGCCCATTACCCACCCATTTTTATGTTGTCCAATTACAGAATTTATCACTTCCATGAAATCCCAAATTTACAGAACACGAGCATGATAATATATGAACATAAGAAGCAACCATTAATGTCTCTCTGGTCTCTATAACGGGAGATGTAAAACAACGATCCAAGGAGCTTCAAGTTCAGACTCATAATCAGTATGCAACAATTGGATTGGATTCGCAACCATTTGCTCGAGATCGAGTGACATCCACCCACACTTCATTGACACGCCCATTAATCCGGAAGGGAGAATTATACTGCGCTATAGAGTAAGCAAGTTCACTTGTAGAAGCAGTGGAGATTGCCCATGGAGATCTACTCAAGCTCAGAGCCAGTTTCCCAGCTTCTTTAACAATGTTGCTGTGTCTTGCAAATCCTGAAAACTTCCTAACAGCAATGCAATGGCTGGTCCATGGATCAGGTTGAAGGTTTAGCTCCGGAAGGGGAAGAGGTGGATCGGCCTGGAACTTATCAGGCAAGTAGAACTTAACAAAGTATGCCGATGAGTGAAGAGGACCAGCTCCTGGGACAATGCTAGTCAAAACTTGCTTTGTCATATAGATACGAGAAAAGCTTAAATTTGCACCTTGAATGAACTGAAACAACCTGTACGACAATGAGCGAACATATAAACGTAAGCTTTCAATTTATCCACACATGAACTCTGCTTATACCAAAGCAGTCCCAAATTCAGACAAAGTAGGGTAGCTGCAATAGTTAGTTGGACAACATAAAAATGGGTGGGTAATGGGCGGGTTTAGTTAAAATGGGTGGGTAATGGGTGAGTTTTAAATTATTTTAAATAATTAAATTACAACCAATGGTTGAGTGCCACGTAATTAAAAATTATAATTTAATTTTTTTTAATTTTGGTCCGTTAATGAAGGGGTAAATTTGGACCCAAAGGTGGATGTGAAGGGTATTTGGGGGCTAATAGGTGGATGGGGGGTAAGTGTACCATTTTCAATACTTTGAGGGTATTTTAGGCCCTTTTCCGTTTTTTTAATGTCGCTGTGTAATTACAAATGTTCTGTTTGGATGCACTATTTAAATCACAAAATCATATTGCATTTTAAAAATAAATATTAATTATTGATATTTTTTACCACACAAATAAGAAATATATAGCTGACAATAAATTAAATATTTAATATATATATTCTTTTTTGAAAATATATTAATTAATAAACATTTATTCTTCAACTAATATTATAAAAAAGTTATTTATATCTTTTCAAATTAATATATTTCAATCGAATTGATCATAAATACTAAAAGTATGAATTTTCTACGATTAATGTACAAATAAATGTTATAATTATTAAATGTTTGACAATAAGATTTATCAAGTCTAATAAAAATATTCGGTGTGATGTGAATTCAATATTACAAAAACAAATGAAACTCAAAATATATATAACATAAGTTATAAATTCAACACAGAAAATTTAACATAATATTCTTATAGCAAATTTCAACATAACATACATAAATATTTTTCTTGTAAAAAAAAACGTAAATCTATAATATGAATTAAAAAGAAATTATTTTTTAATTTAAAAGTTAGAATATTAATAAAATTATGCTAAGGAGAAAATAAGCATGACATAAAGAAATAGATACGAAAAATTTCATACACGTAAAGTAAGGTTGAGAATAAGAAGCAAATGAAATACAATAATATAAAATAAAAAATAAACTTTTGGAATAATAATAATAATAAAAAAGAACTTAAAATAATAAAAGTTAAAAGAGTTAAAAAATTGTAATCATCTGATAACTACACCATATAATTATTACTAATTCATAGTCTATGACTGTGAATTGTAGAGTATAATTACTCCTTACCAATTATACCAATTACACGTTGATCAAGTAATTATATGTCAAACTAAACAAGACAAACAGTGTAATTACATCCAATTAAATCAAATTCAATTACAAGAATGTCCTTTCAAACAGGCCCTAAAAGTTATAAAACATATATTAATTACATACGGTCAAACTATTCTCCTCCACATAGGAGTTCTTTTCTTTTTTCTCACGTGATTTCTAGTAAGTTATGAGTGACATACTCAGCCTTTAATTTTTGAAAACGATAAGATGTGCACTAACCTCCAATAAAAGGTTAGACATATTTGTGTGATGTGTTATTTATTTATAAAATAATAATGAAAAAGAGAAGACACATTATTTTTTCCAGTGATTTATTACAAAGATAATTCTTTATTTATAAGGGAAAACTTCCTTGGTCTCAAAATAAGGATTACTAACATTTTTAGAGTCATTAATTTTCTCCTGAGAAAATATACAAAAATAGACATTTATTACAAAATAATAATATTTAGATTTGAAATGGTAAAAACTAAACTATCTTACATTTTTTAGTTTCATATCTAAACTATTGAGAGTATAAGTTTCAAACTTGAATTATCAGTAGTTAGCTAAACATTACTTAAATTATTTCTGATGACGATGTGTGCACTCTCTTTTGTTTAAACATTATATAACGTTAGTGGTGGATCCAAGATTTTACGGTTATGGGTGCTCACTATTTTTAATTTACATTTCTATTAACCAAAGAGCGTAATTGCGCGCTAAATTCCACAAGAGTGTTTTATTTAAAAAACATCAACATTTAATCAAAATTCTTTGAATTGGTTCCAAAAAAAAACCAATATATCTTCATGTACGATTGTAATAACCAAAAAAGCAAACCAACGAGAAGAGTGATGGTTATTTTTTTTGCTTTTGAGTTGGAGAACTTAGATAAAGACTGTGGAATATAATATTTTCCCCCCTCCCTTTCCATTTTTCGTAATTAGACTGACGAGAAAGAAAGAGTAAGTAAACATGGAAAATCATAATTGTTTATATTTTTGGGAGATTAAATCGCATAATGGACATGACAGTGACCGCTTCAAGATTCTAAGCTCGTGGTGCTTCTTTTAACATCAATCATACAATATATAGGCACAAATTTAACACTGGTCATAAGAAATGATATTTAAATACGACAACAAAAAAATTATTAAAAAAACAAACATTGAATGATCGTGGTTATTTCTTTAACTATCAATCACAAAATATAAATGCAAAAATTTAACACTGGTTATGAAATATGATATTTAAGTACGATAGACAAAGATTTTGTTGCAACCTTTTGTTAAAAAATTAATTTAAAAAAAGCCAGCGGTATAATATGAAAGAAAAAATAGATCAATGAGAAACATGAATAAATGAATAAATAAATAAAGTGTAATTTAAAATCAAAAGGTAGAAAGAGAAATAAAAAATTTAATTGAAGTAAAGTCGGGGCAAAGTGAAAGGTGTAATTGGAAATTAAAAGGTAAAAAGAGAAGAGTTGAAAAGGTAGAAATAATGTTATGAGGGATTCGAACTAAGGCTGACAAGCAAAATGTAAACCTTGATAACCCACTTGCAACCAACATCCCAACTGAATCAATTGTTTTATGGGTGCTTATTTTTTCTTTTATCCAATTTTTTCTTAATTTCTATATAAGTATATATAGTTCGATACGAGGTTAATGGGTGCTCGAGCACTCGAAAGCCTCAATGTGGGTCCGCCCCTGTGTAACGTGACACTCCATGTAGAAAACTAATTTTATCATGACAAATATAAATAAATTAATAATAAGTTAAAAATGAAGTTTCAAGTTGTGATAACCCTAAAAATAAATAAGTTAAGAAATGCTTAGTGTGTCAAGAATGCTTGTGTTTAGACAAAGGTTCACACGGATTAATACGCGTAGAACTAGACCTCAGAACCCTTAATACGGCCAAGCCAACATATTTGGGGAGTTAGTTGAGCCTGGAAAGGTTGGAACCAACCATATAGGGCTCTCGAAAATGAAGATTTAATCGAAGGAGTCTTTACCGGACTTAAAAAGAGGAAATCTTAAGTTTTGAGGGTCCGAGGGTAAAATGGTCTTTTTCAGGCCAAGGATAATATTGTAATTACCCTAAGGAAATAATTAATCAATGGTTTAAGTTAATTAAGGAACCGGTTCGGGTTGAGTCGACCCAAAATGACCCTTTTTCGCAAAACTGTGTCACCCGAGTTCGAGCCCCAATGGAAGCAACAAATTGGTGATTTATTTATTATTTAAAATCTATTTTAGTAAGGGAAAAATTTTACTTTCACGTATGATTGATTAAATCAGATTTTAAGTATTAAGGAGAGTCCTTTATTGACTAATTCATTATCTAAGCCTAAACAAGTTCACACGTTTCACTCTCTCACGTCTATCACATCCTCACGTTCAAACTTTATTGTTTTCTCTTTGCCAATTAACATGAAAAACAGAAAATATAACAAAGGTTCTTACTTGAGGAAGTCACGAAAAAATCTAAGAAAGCAAGCTAATAAAAACATTAAGGCAAGGGGGATTTCCGTCGAGTTGGTGGTGAAACTTTAGGTGAGTTGGACGTGGTTTATGAGAAAGGTTTGGGCAGCAACTTCAACGTTTGAACATAAATTAATGTATGGGTTTCTTCTCTCTTGGTCTATTTCCCAAGAGACTCCTTATAGTTCAAGATATTCATTTCGATAACTAGGGTTGTTCCCCGTTGCATGTCCCTGTCACTAGCTCCTATTGAATTATAGGCTGGGTATGCTTGCTGGTACAAAGTAGGGATGAAATGTGTTTTCGTGATGTTTATGTTTAAGTATGCATGTTCGGAATCATGTGAATATTGAATATGTTGTCTGAAATCATGTGAAAAAGTGATGTGTGTGTGCAACGTGTGGCAATGAACTTAGTCACTGTTGGAGGTTTGAAATGGCATGTTTAATCCTTGTATTTTATGTGCAAAAGTTGTACACAACGTGATGTTCATTGTAATGAATCCTGGCTGATTGAATAACAATCTTTTAGCAAAACAAACCTATCAAAGATGCTCCTAAAAATGTGTTATAATGGTCTACGAATTTCCTTAGGAGTTCAAGTGAAAACGTTGAAAAAAATGAATTGAAAAATGAGAAAAATTTCCAGCAACAATGCAATGTTAATTTAGACTAAAGTTTAATAAAGGAATTTGGAAATTTAATAAATTTTAAGGGGGTGAGGCCACCAGGATTCGAACTTGTGACCTCACCCGTGTGGCTACAGTAATTTGCGAAAAGAAGAAACGAAAAAGAGGGCTGGGGGATTTGAAATCGGGTTACTGGAAGACAAAGGAGAGTATAATTAGTTAATTAAATAGTAGGGAGGCGTTGGAATTGAACTCACGACCTCCAGGCTGCGAATGAGAGAAGAGAAAATTAAAGAAAAAAAAAATATATGAGGCGTGGGAATCGAACCCACGATCTCAAGGCTGGAAAGGAGAGGAGGGAAATAATTAGGAAAATAAAGTGAGGCTGTGGAGACGCGATCCCACAACCTCACTGCCAAAACTCCTAATTAAGCAAACTTTAATTAAAAATAAAAGTAAGGAGGCTGTGGGGGTTCGAACCCACAACCTCACAGCCTTAGCGAATTTAAAATTTAAATAAGGAGGTTGTGGGAGTTCGAACCCACAACCTCCCAATTCCCAGCGAATATAATGAATAAAATAAAAGAGGTTGTGGAGGTTTGATCCCACAACCTCTTGATTTAGTCTTAATGGGACTATAACATTTGAATGAAAAATAAAAAGGGGTTGTGGGGATTCGAATACACAACCATTCGGCCAAATAAAGAGGAAAACCAAAAAGAAAAACTAAAGATATGATGTTAATGTTGGGGTTCGATCTAGAGTCCCAATGCCATGGAGATTAAAAATAAAATCAATGAAAAATGTAAATGTTATCCAAGTGATTCGAACATGGGTTTCCTTTCCCAAACTTCCATATTGATACATAAGTCATACGTAAATTAAATATACAAGAATAATGCCACCTACTTAGATTGAAATCAATATCTTGGCATATATACAAGATACATAAGTCTTGTACTACATAATCTTAGGAAGATATGAGTCACTTAAGGAACTATAAATGAAGCCTCATGGCTTGTGTTTATAGACTCATAAGTCTATCATACGTTTAAAAGAAGTGAACCTAAGATGTATGTAATGAAATGATATAACCCTAGATGGGTCAAGTAAGAGTGTGAAACACACAAATGGCCAAGTGCATTGGCATATGATGAAATGAACATTCACGAAAAAAAAGGGTGAACAATTATGAAGACCAAATGTGCTAATGTTAATGAATGTGGTGACAACATGATATGAGGCTAAGGTAAAAGATGAGAATAATCTCAAATGAGCCTAAGTAAATGTTACCAAGACATACTCACCTATGAGAGTGTAAGTTAATGAAGGGACCAGTCTCTATGAACACTCTAGTTAAAGTATTGAGATAAACACACTTAATACTAATGATGAGATGAGAAATCATATATTGAGCTATGATGTCCTCATACTAGAAGCCAGCTTCCATGACGTATGAGTTGAATGTAATGGAACTTTATGTCGAGCAACGATAGGCTAGCTATGAGCGGTGATGTTTGGCTTGCCGGGTATGGGTCTCCTTATATCTCCTAGACTTCAAACCTATATAGCCAATATGGGGATCTGGCGGGGTTATATTTCCATGTACGCTAGCATGTTATGGGTAACTTTGGCCGGTGATTCCACCTCTTTTCAGTGTGGGGGAGACACTGGATTTCATGATGCTTACATGATCTATGTCGGTTAAAGTTAAAGTTCCCAATGAATGGATGAGGCCATCCTCAAATGATGCACATATTGAAATGAATGATAACAAAGGCGTTAGGATAGGTTAATCAGAATACGATTTAGACTCAAGTAATGACATTAGGTCAGTCTTGGTAATTGTACGACGAACCCGATGAAATTCTTAAACTAGATCTTAGGTATAACTGGTGGTTACACTAGCTCATGAATGAAATGAAATGGAGTACGTATGAATGAACGAAGCAGACTCTGTGTTTGCTAACGAAGACTCCCTAGTTGAGGTCCCATCTGTTGAGCCCTCATTCTTGGATGTCTTAATGTTAAGTGCATGATTCCAAGGTCTCATGGCATATTAATGAATGATATGAAAGAAGCTACGTGCTATATGCAATATGATATGTGTTATATGTATGATTTCGTATGTTGTGTGTGCAATATGAAAAGTATGATGATGTACGTTATTCTCATGGTATTACTTTCCTAATTCAAATCTGGAAAACTCACTGACTTTCCTAATCTAAATTTGGAAAGCTCACTGACTTTTCTAATCTAAATTTGGAAAGTTCACTAACTTTCTTAATCCCGATTCGGCAAGTCCACTGACTTGACTTTCCATAATCATGTTGTTAGGAAAGAGCTATTCTTTCTCATGCATGTCCTTGGTGTGTGCTTGCATATCTCATACTTAGTACAAGTATGTACTAACCCTATACAATCCTACTATTTTAGGTGCAGGCACAGGTGGACGTTAGTGCTACAGGATCGACGCAGAAGATATCTGGACATCTAGCATTCATCAGGACTTTGTAGGTCGTCATGATTTTGAGGATACTAATGTTCTATATTCTAGATTAGTTTTAGAGTTGAGCTAGTGGAGCATGTCCCACTAGCGTTTCTTTCCTGTTTTGTTTAAACTTCGTATTGGTGCCATTTTGGCAATTTATACACTTAATAAAGTAATGAACTATTTCTTTCATTTGATTATCTCTTAATGTTAAGATGGTTGATGGTGAACAATTGTGAATGTAGTGGAATGTTTAGTAATCATGTTTTGAAGCAAAAAGTTTCAAACTTTCCGCTAAAATTAACCTAGGTGAAGTAAGAATGACATAAGTAGGCTTGTCTGCGACCTCTGAGAGGTCAACGACGCCGGTTTCGTCTGGGTTCTACACTCCGGTCGTGACACAAGTTTAGAACTATCACTATATAAATATATTTATTCTACCATGCATTCATCATCTTCTTCTACACCTTCTTAGTCATGATCTCGTCTCAGTCACGAAATTGATTTTCTCTGACATAAAAGGGAAGAGCTTAAAATATTAAAAAATTTAACCTACAGTAGGTGAAAATACATTTTATGGATATATGTCTATAAGCATATTGAGACACCGATTAGATCTAATCAATCTCCAGATGTGTTTCACTGATCAATGAGATAATTTAGATATAAAATGAATTTTTGATTAACATCAATAATTTATATCTAAAAATGAAATAATTTTATACAAATATATTTTTTATAACATAACATTTAAGGAAAAATTATTGAAATACACGTCCTATGTTTCCCTTATTTCCAATATGCCCTTCTATTTCAAAAAATCTCTAAGATCTCTTATTTCTCTCCTAATATATTTAATGTATTAGAGCTACATATTATTGTATCCCGCCAATATTTAATGAAACTGAGTTATATATTATTTATTCAATTTATGTTATCATGTATCCGAGCTAGGTTTTAATGTATCCAAGCAACATTTTGTGTATCCAATTTTTGTTATAATGTATTCGAGAGACTCTTTAATGTATTTAGAAGGTACAAATTTTATAAGGGATTATTATAATTAGAAAAACAAATAGGGATAAATTGTAATATACTCTTTACACTATGAGATTTATGTAAATTATACAAAATTTAATGTAAAAATATAATGATGATGATATATTCCACCTGTTTATGAATAAAAAAATTTAAATAGACATTATTCTCAGCGTTTCTCCAAAAATAAAATAAACGAAAAGTTAGACTATAGTGTGTGCCTAGAGAAAACTGAGCAAGAGGACACCAAAAGTTTCTTATGTCGACAACGGAGGCCACTCTTCTACCGTTGGTAACCGCCATTCTTACCGGTGCTACAATTGTAACGATATCTTTCACATAAGCACCACTGCTGGCATTATCTCCTCCTTTCGTTTCCCTCACTGCTTTCATCGCCACCTCCTCACTAATTACACCATTGCCAGTTTTATACCTTTTCCTCAACATTTAACTCTTACCAGTTATACCCTTTCCACCAATGAATCTGTTACTTTTAATTATTCCGATTCCGATACTGAATCCGATGAAAGTGATTTCGACGATCTTCCATTAGAATTGTTTAACCCACACCAATTTAGTTCACTTACTCTTCAATCATTTCTCAACTCACTTCCAAGTGTGAAATCAATGAATCATCGAAAAACTATTTTATTTGTATGGAGGAATTTGGAATTGATACAGAAGCGAGTCAATTGCCTTGTAAACACTTTTTTCATAATGATTGTATTATTCCTTGGCTTAATTGGAGTAATACTTGTCCACTCTGTCGGTATAAACTTCCACAAGAATATGAAGATGAAATTGAAGAGATTTTGGTTGGTGAAATTTGTGATAGAGAATTTGGAGAAAATTTCACAGTATCAACAACATCAACCTTGACTGAAGTTGGTGAGGATGATGATCTTAGAGAAAGGGATCTGGATGCAATGCGTGGTTAAGACGGTTATATAATGATGCTTGATGCTTGAAGTTGAAAAGACTAATATTTAGACATGTATATAATTATCTTGGTATGATTTTATCTATAACGTGTTCTGATTTTTCGAAAAAGACCAAATTTTTAGTAGGAAATGAAGTGTTATTTAGTTGTCCTTTCTTATGCTGAAAAATAGGATATATATGTTATGTTATAGGATAAAAATTTAGTTGATGTTCTTATTTTATTATAAGTTCATATGTGGATTTCATATGTACATACACCCACATTGAACCCTTCTATAGAAACACAATCTACTGTAAATTTCTGTAGGGAAATTTTGAATTGGTGATCTATGAAACTTTCAATGAAGCTACTTTTAAGAGAAGAGTGTTTGGAAAGTATAGACCGTTTACACATACAACACGGGAAAGAAATGATAAGTACAATTGCTAAGGATTTCTGACTTTGGAACAAATACTGAATGCAGCATATAATTGGTCATTGTTGTTGGATGCACCTTTTAAGACCTGACCTATTTCTACCGAATGCTTGTTGTCTTCCGTACCTTGTTGGTGGCAGGTGCATCACTGTCCGTGCTAGTAAATATGTGGAGTTGGTTGTTTCTATTTCCCTTGTAAGTGGTAGGGGTGTTGGGATTTAATTTTTACTACGTCAACTTTGTAGCGGTCAACTTTAAAGGATTTCATAATATTTGTCCATACTAGACACTTAGATGTAGAAACCTCTTCGATGTTAAAGATTATCTTCTTAAGCAATGCAGTGTCATGAAGAATTTCTTCAAACATTCCATTTAATTATCGTAAGTTTCTATTTAAAAATATTACTTCTTAAAATTTTTTGGTTATAAACAAGAAATGAGTGATGATTCCCTCCTCATGTGTTTACGTTATGTTTTGGATATGATTCATTTGCTTCAAATCTATGTAACAGAGGTGAAGTCTATATGTATGGCATGTACATACGATCTTGGTAATGGTATCAGTTCTTGAGTTTTAAGCATTCCCAACTGTATTTATTTAATCTTCCATGTTGAGTTTCTAGACGGCATGGTATAAGTGTCACATATGTTCTGAAGATAAACCTTTTGGGTGGTAGGAATTTTGTGATTAGCAAAGTTTAAAAAATCTGCTTGTTTTTGAAAGTCGTTCTTGAAAAAAGTACTTTTTGATAGTCTCAATCTGTGTTCGGTTTACATATAAACAACGAATATACTAACAATAAGCAACACCCAACAATAGATTTAACTCATATTCACAAAACCATACCCCAATAATTGGGGTTTTAGCTAGACATGGAAAAAGGGAAGAAAATAGTACCAAATCGAAGTAACATCAACATGGTATGATTTATTATCGCTTTAATTGAGTTTAGGATGAAGAATTTCGTGTTGGGCTATTTCCCATGTTCCAGCCAAAGTATTTTGGACTAATCCTACTTGAAAAAGGATTGAAATTAATCTCTTTATTTGGTTTTCAATTCTATTAGGAAAAGGATTGAAATTGTAATCCTATTTGTAGTTGGTTTTGGCTTTGTAAGGAAAAGCACAACTCTATAAATAGAGAATTGTTTTGAGAATAATTAATTGCTCATTGGTATTATCTTTGAAAGACATTAGAACATAAGAGAGGTTTTTGAGAGAGCTTTCAACAAGAGAAATGAGAAAAAGAAAAAGGTTCTTTTGCTGCAGTCTTTTTCTCCGACCAGCAACGTTCAGATCGTATTTCCTGATTAACTAACCATTGGATCGGGCTGCAATTTGGACTGAGTGCTTCTAACATATTGGTGGTTGATTTGAACGGTGGAGATCAGATTCAGAGGTCAGAAAGATCCTGTTTTAGGTCCCGAATAGAAGCTGGGTTTGGGTGATGTTTCTTTCTATTTATGTTTTGTTGGTGTAGCTATTATTCATTCTATTTTGGCACTTGTTGTGTAGCTATTACAATAATATTTGTAACCCTCTTATTGTTATAGTGAAGTAATTCAGATCTTGTCGATCCCGTGGTGGTTACCTTTGGTTTGAAGGGTCTTTCCACATTAAACTTGGTGTTCTTTATTGTTAGATTTTCAGTTTCATCTTTTGCTCACAACAACTGGTATCAGAGATAAGGTTATCTATATGCACGGGAATATGAGCAAGATGGTATGTCTACACGATAGAAACTACAACATATGGAAAATCAAGATGAAAGATCTATTGTTCGTGAAGAAGATGCATCTTCCGATTTTTTCTGCTCATAAACCTGAGAATGTGACCGATGAAAATTGGGAATTTGAGCACCAACAAGTATGTGGATATATAAGACAATGGGTTGAAGATAATGTTCGAAACCATATTGTGAATGAGACACATGCTAGAACATTGTGGGAAAAGTTGGAGACGTTTTACTCTTCAGAAACTGGCAATAACAAGTTGTTATTGTTAAAGCAATTGATGACCTTTAAATTCAAGGAGGGCAGTCCTATGCTTGATCATATAAATGATTTTCAGGGTACTCTTGATCAGCTATCAGGAATGGGTGTGAATTTTGATGATGAAATACAAGGACTTTGACTTCTAAATACTCTTCCGGATTCTTGGAAAACTCTTCGTGTTTCTTTAACAAATTCTGCCACTGGTGGAAAGGTGACTATGGAATATGCAAAGAGTGGTGTGTTTAATGAAGAGGTTAGAAGAAAATCTCAAGACACATCTTCACATTTAGATGTTCTATATACAGAAGATCGAGGGAGACATAAGATAAGAGATCCGGGGAGTAGAGGTAAAAGTAGAAGCAAGTCAAAATTCAAGAATCCAAATATTATATGTTATCATTGTGGAAAGAAAGGACATATTAAAAGATTTTGTAAACAATTGAAGCAAGATCTTAAAGAAGTGAAGAAGGAAGAAAACAATGAAAATAATGTTGTTGTTGTTGTCCAAGATGACCTTATCTTCTCTTGTGATAAAGACGTCATCAATTTTGTATCTCAAGATACAAGTTGGATAGTAGATTCTTGAGCTACATCACATGTCACACCAAGAAAAGACTTCTTTTCATGTTACACTTCTGTTAACTCTGAGGTGTTAAAGATGGGTAATGCTGATGAGGTTAAGGTGTTTGGTGTTGGGACTGTTTGTTTGAAAATTAATACCGGATCAACGTTGGTCCTTCAGAATGTCAAGCATGCTTCAAAAACTCCCTTAAATTTGATCTTTGTAGGACAACTAGATGATGATGGCTATCATAATGACTTGTGCAAAGTCCAATGGAAGCTCACTAAAGGCTCACTGATTTTAGCTCGATGAAGAAAACATTCAAATTTATACGTGACACAAGGATCGATTCTTGCTGACTCTATAAATTTGGTGGAGAGCGAGACTTTATCAGAATTGTGGCACAAGAGGCTTAGTCATATGAGCGAGAGGGGGATCACCTATTTGGCTAAGAAGAATTTGCTTGCTAGTATGAAACAAGCAAAGGTGAAAAGATGTGTTCATTGCTTAGCAGGGAAATAGAAAAGAGTTTCTTTTCACAGTCATCCTCCTTCAAGAAAGTCTGAGCTATTGGAGCTAGTACACTCAGATTCGTGTGGTCCTTTCAAAGTGAAGTCAAATGGTGGTGCACTTTACTTTGCTACTTTCATTGACGATGATTCTTGCAAGATTTGGGTATGTCCTTTAAAATCCAAAGATCAAGTGCTTGATGTGTTTAAACAGTTTCAAGCCTTATCAGAGAGACAAACAGGAAAGAAATTAAAATGTATTCACACTGACAATGGTGGTGAGTATATTGGTCCTTTTGATAACTACTACAAATCGCAAGGAATTCGTCATCATAAGACTCCTCCAAAGACTCCTCAATGAAATGGTTTAGCAGAGAGGATGAACAGAACTTTAGTTAAGAGAGTTAGATGTGTGCTTTCAGAGGCTAAACTTCCAAATTCTTTTTGGGCTGAAGCACTTAACACTGTTGCTTATGTTATCAATTTGTCTCCTGTTGTTGCTTTGGATGGTGATATTCCAAACAGAGTTTTGTTTGATAAGAATGTTTCTTATGATCACTTGAAAGTGTTTGGGTGTAAAGCTTGTATGCATGTTCCAAAAGATGAGAGGTCGAAATTGGATGTTAAAACTAAGCAATGTATCTTCATTGATTATGGTCAAGATGAGTTTGGATATCGCTTTTATGATCCAATTGATAAGAAACTTATTAGAAGTCGTGATGTTGTGCTCTTTGAAGATCAAACTATTCAAGATATAGACAATACTAAGAAACTAGATTCTCTTACTGTTGAGAGCTTAGTTTATGTTGATCCAATTCCTGTTATTGATACATCTTCTGCACATGAGGGAACCCAAGGTAATGACTAAGATAATGATGAGAGAGTAGAACATATAATTGTTCCTACTGATGATGTTTTGGTTGATAATCAACTAACTCATGTTGGGATGAACGCTTCGGATGCCTCAGAAACCTCTTGTAGAAGATCTACTAGAGAGAAGCGAAGCTCAACACGTTATTCTCATGATGAGTATATTCTATTGACTAATATGGGAGAACCTGAAGGTTATGATGAAGTCATGTTAGATACTCAAAGAGATAAGTAGAAAGAACTCATCGTAGACAATCATGAGTTTTGTAGAAGTTTGGCAGGCAGGAAGCCTATCAAAAGTTCCTTCACATGAAGTCCATTTGGCCCCTTGGCTGGAGAGGGAGTTTGTTGGGCTATTGCCCATGTTCCAGCAAATGTCTCTTGGCCTAATCCTACTTGAAAAAGGATTGGAATTATTCTCTTTGTTTGGTTTCCAATTCTATTAAGGAAAGGATTGGAATTGTAATCCTATTTGTAGTTGGTTTTGGCTTTGTAAGGAAAAGCACAACTCTATAAATAGAGGATGGTTTTGAGAGAATTATAATTGCTCATTGGTATTGTCTTTGAAAGACATTAGAACATAAGAGAGGTTTTTGAGAGAACTTTCAACAAGAGAAAAGAGAGAAAGAAAAGGGTTCTTTTGCTGCAGTCTTTTTCTCCGACCAGCAACGTTCAGATCGTGTTTCCTGATAAACTAACCGTTGGATCGGGCTAAAATTTTGACTGAGTGTTTCTGACATCTTGGTGGTTGATTTGAACGGTGAAGATCGGATTCGGAGGGCAGCAAGATCCTGTTTTTGGTCAAAAACAGAAGCTGGGTTTGGGTGGTGTTTCTTTCTATTTATCTTTTGTTGGTGTAGCTATTGTTCGTTCTATTTTGGCACTTGTTGTGTAGCCATTAGAAGAATATTTGTAACCCTCTTATTGTTATAGTGAAGCAATTCGGATTTTGTCGATCACGTGGTGGTTACCTTCGGTTTGAAGGGTTTTTGCACATTAAACTTGGTGTTCTTTATTGTTAGATTTTCAGTTTCATCTTTTCATCACAACAACTGTTGTTAGGTTTTATTTGCCCTGATTTCTTACCATAAATAGGTTTTTCTTTTTGGAAAAGGTTTTGGATTGACTAATTCTTTTCTAGTAGGAAAAGGTTTAAGACTCTATAAATAGAGACATGTTCCTTCTAACTTAATCAGCATTCACAAAGTAGTCTTAAGGGCTTTGAGAGTTTTGGTTAGGGGGGAGAATTTATGGGTCACAAGCTTGATACGTTATCACTTGTGTGAACCTCTCATGTATTCTGAGTGAATTTTGTTGAGGTTTGTACTGTCATATTTATAGTGGATTGCTCTTCTCCTTTGTGGACGTAGGTCGATTGACTGAACCACGTTAAATCTTTGTGTCTTTTAGTATATTTCTCGTTTGTCTTCTTACTCGTGATCTTTCGAGGTTTGCTTTGCTAGATTCCACGTTTACACCCGCTTATTTTTGGTCCTAACATTTCGAACTCCCACTTTTGATTTCTTCAAGATGAGATCTTAAAATCTTCAATGTTCAATCAAAAAGTTACCCAAGAGCGCTCCAAAACTCAAATTAGATGCTAAGTCTAAAAATTATTGCTTAAAACTATGAAATTCAGAAACCAAGATACAAATATTAACATGTATTTATAATTTTTTTTAAAAATTATGCTTGAAAGGACCACTCAGAAAAGTTACTCGAGAGGCCGATCCACTCAGTGATCTTCTCTTTGGTACATTTATCGCCTTCTTGCGTTAGCCTATAACATCTTTGCGTTTTGGATCATTGGGTGACATAAAACTACTTGGCGAAACTGCTCGGTGACATGCCGGATGCTCTTCTTCACCGCCAATTTGATCCCTTCCTTCAGGGCTCAGCTCACTGGAACAAAAGGCGAGGTTGAGACCTTTTAGTGACATGCCGAACGGGTTTAGCGATCTTCGGTCCTTCACTTTTTCATTCTTTCAACTGCCTTTGCTCCTTTTTGCTGGATTTTGCCCATGCCTTTGTCTCCAAGTCTAAATACTTGAAAATCAAGTTATTCTATCGGTTTTTGAGAAGAAATGGATTTGAGTACACTAAAACATTCAAAATATAATCCTAAATAATTTCAAAGTCATGGATGAACTTTTTAAGCTCATGAGCTTAATTTAGCATTTAGAGATTATGTTTGTCCTTGGGATTTTCTAAATATATGGTCAAGGATACCTTGACTTCATATTTCAATGGTTCCATTGATTCTGAAACATCGAATTTAGTCATGTTGAATATCTGGTTTGTGTCTACGGTGTTCCGAACAAATCTTGAGGGTATTTTCAATGAATGAGAGTTGGTTGGTTTGCAGATACTGGTGTGCTTTGCTTTGGCAAAAGAGCATCTCACTTTCACGAGCATTTCTTTAGTATAGATCTACCCACGTTCAAGAAGAGTCAAGTTCCCTTGAACCTTGAATTCACGATGATCCAATCACTTTTGCAATTTTTACGTTAACGAAACGTAGCTCGCAAAAGTGAGAGGCCTAATTTTTGTAGGAAATCGTGATGATTGTATTAGTGACAGTAGGTTCGCTAAAGTGATAATTGAGAGGGTTTCGACCTGAAATTTCAGTATTTTGCACCCATTTCCCCCTATTTTTAGTTTGGAAAACCCCTTGTGGGTACTTTTAAAGATACTTTTCATGTAAAATCATTTGAGAGAGTGTTTGTGACCCTAAATCATCAATTCCCTATCATCATGCATGGTTTTTAACATAAAAAATTGGGATTTTGATTGACAAAGTGAAATGTTTTTACAAAACTTGAATTCTAAGTTAAAATAGTTATTCTAAACTTATTTTAACGTCTTTTCTGAAATAGTTTTCATCAATGACTTCTATATGGCTTGGGTATCATTTTCAAGGAAAGATTTTTGCATTTAAAGTTCTTTTTAGAATGTTTTTTGGGGCTGATTTGATCCATTTTTTTAACTGTATCAAATTAATGTTGTTATTTATAGAATCTTATTTATATTAGCTCTTTGATCATGCTGTGTTGATTTGGACATTGTTTGGAAAAGAAAATCACAAGTTTCAGATTAACATTTGATTAAATTACGGTAAGTGAACTTCTAAATCTTCTAAATGATATGTAACCTTGTATTTCCCTTTATAATATGTGTTCAGGAGTAATGGGAATAAAGTGATGAATTCAAATACTCCAGTTTCTTGATCTTATAAACGAAAAGGGGATTTCATAAAAGGCCAATGTGTTGATAGTTATGTTTTGGTGAATTGCCTTGATATTGATCCTAAATTGTTAATTGATGAAATGCTTTGAGGGAATTATTGTAGAACAGAGTTGGTTGAGTCTATTATCTCTTCCTCTGTCACGACCCAAAACCGAGCCGCGACTGGCACCCACAATTTCCCTCCTATGTGAGCGAACCAACCAATCTAACCCTTATCATTTTAACATATATCAACAGAAAATAATGCGGAAGACTTAAACTCATTAAATAA
>NC_028637.1:26644004-26692943 GCF_001406875.1 Solanum pennellii | reverse complement strand
CCTGTGACGGTCCGTCCTGCACCTCCGTCCTGACGGTCAGAGACTCGTTTCCCGTACCAATTTCTCAAGAGTTGAAGTGTTTTGCAACGGGAGCTTACGACGGCTCGTCGTGGATGTGACGGCACGTCCTGCAGGTCCGTCACCGATTACAGAGAGTCGATTTTCAGTACCCAATTTCAGAATTCTAAGTATGTTGAAACGAGACACCTGTGACGGGCCGTCGTGCCTATGACGGTCCGTCGTGATGTCCGTAATCATAGCCAGTTTTTCCAGAAATAAATCTGCTGCTCAAAACGACTAAACAGGTCGTTACATCCTCATGGTATGAAATTGCCTATTTGCATTGATTCTTGTACCTTGTGATGAGAGATGTGGTAATAAAGCGAATGACAAATGGTTCCGGCTGGTGATATTGTGCCAATGGGAAATGGTTATAGTAAGTGACATTATACAAAGATAATGAAAAATGATTTTGGCTAGTGATACTAATCTAATGGAAATGAGATAGTTCAAGATTCAAAGAATATTAAAGTAAAAATACATTTTAAAAATTAATATGCCATTATATAGTAATAATATATGTCAGGTGGACAAAGATTTTATGAAAAAACGCTCCTACAAGAATTTATAGATAAACATGTAAGGTGTGTTTGATATAAGGAAAAAGTTTTTTTTAATTTTCTCATCTTTGATTGACTTAAATATTTTAAAAATGCTTTCCAAATCACCTATTTTTTCTCAAATTTATGGAAAATGACTTTCCTTTGAACAAGTAAGGAAGAAATTTTCAAAATCATTTTGAACCTCAGACCTCTACTTTTTGTCCTAACATAAGACTCGAGTACAGTTTCCAAAACTAATACTACTTCCGACTTCTGATTATAAATTCAAGATGCGATTCTCAATCTTACTTCGAGACCTAACTACTATGTTTTTGATTAAGTCAGGTCACGTCTCAAGTTACAATTAGCATTTGAATTTTGGATTGAGTGTCAAGATAGAGTCAGGAGATTAATTGTCATGAACCGGTCGAGTCTCAAATTAGTATTAAGGTAAAGGGTCGGGTCTCAAGGTCGAGGTCAAGGTATGGTCTAAGAAGGATTTTCGAGTTAGGTATTGGGTCTTTAGTTGAGCTAAGGTTTCAGGTTAGGGTTAGATCTCGAGCCTCCATCACGGCTGGATATCGGTTTTGGTCAAGTCTCAGGTTGGTTCTCGGGTCTAGATCATATAAATTATGGAAGTGAGTCTCAAGTCAGGTGTTTGGGTCGAGGTCAATTCTCGAGTTCAGTATCAATGTCTCAGGTACGGTCTCATGTTTTAGGATCAGGGTTCTGCCTCAGGCTTTAGGATCAGGGTTGGGTCTCAGGAAAATTTGAATCTTGGGTTGGGTTCGACATTGCCGATTGGTGTCTAGTTTAGAGTCTCGGTCGAGGTGATGTTTAGTATATAGAGTCTCAGGTTGGGTGTCATGGTTGTGGTCAAGTCTATTTCAGGTCTCAAGTTGGGTGTCATGGTTGGGGTCATGTCTAGTTCAGGTCCTAGGTCAGAAGCATGGGTCAAATATTAGGTTAGGTTTTGGGGTTAGATCAAGCATCAGGGTCGGTTCCTTTCAAAAGTTAGGTTTTGAGTTGTATGTTGGGGTAGGGATTTGTACGTGGTGGCGGAACAATAGCCAGATGAACTTGGCAGCAAATATGAGGTTGGCCTTCTTGATAAGGCCTCTGGGCTCCAGTACCCAGTCTGCACCCTCACGATCAACAGAAATGTGTTGGGCGATCCACCTCTTTGTGGTCTCTCTAAAATCCTTGTCTCGTTGGAAATGGACCTCCATAATCAATTTCCACCGGTAGTCAAACTCGGGGGTGAGGGGGCCCTTGTGACATCAGTGTCAGCGCCGTATAAGAAACGCCAAATGGTGGGCAAGGAGATATCCACCTGGGATTAGGGCCGTATAAGAAACGCCAAATCATGACCTCTGTAGTATGCTTGGGGCCGTGGAACGGGATTTTGTCCCCTCTGTTGGTGCTCACCCGGAGCATCGGGTAACATCTGACCATGAACATCAACCAGAGCTGGGATGTTCATGTTCGGATCATCATCATTTATTCCCAAGTTTCGATTCATATTGCGCAGTGTACGCTCTAACTCGTGATCGTAGGGAAACAAGGGTTCTCTTCCTCTCCGTGTATTTGGCATACAAGGAGGATAGTTCTAAAAAAAAACAAAAACAATAAAACAAAGTAAAATCAAGAAAATATCAACTAAACTATAGTAATAAGTTCAAGTTAATCTAAAAGCTATATTCCCCAGCAGCGGCGCCAAAATTTGATACGCTCAAACTTACTTCTCAAATAAGAAGTAAAGCGGTCGTGTCAAGTAAATAACCCAACTAGTGAGGTTGGGATCGTTGCCACGAGGAAAACAGTCCTGACTTAACTTCAACCTGTTATTACTATTGTTTGGTCAATGACTTCGTTGGAAGGTAAAAACAATAAAAAGGGGGGTTTCTATTTCTAAATGAGTANGTTATGGAGTTTAGTTACTCATAGTCATAATCATAATATTCAAATATATTAAATAAGAATTCATATACTTACTTCAATGAGAACGAGTAAAATCTGAAAGTTTGCTTGATTAATCACCACAAATCACCAACAATCAATGATAATCAAAAGTCTAACACTAATACAAAGAGTCTAATAATATGATGTCTAACAATAAGAGTCTACTCTAACAGAGTCTAACCTCAAAAACGAGGTTTTTCGAACTATTTATAAAAAATAAAAATCTTATTAAACAAGGACTCTATTTGCTGGAAATCTCCCAAAACGCGGCTGGGTCGACGGACCTCGCGATGGATCGTCGTGGTCACGACGGACCGTCATGGACTCCGTCATCCCATACTTGTGCAATTTCTTCTGCTGCTCTCTTCATTCCCCTCGACGGCGAGTATGACGGACCGTCATAGGCACAACAGTCCGTCGAGGGTCTTCGTTCCAAAACACTTCAACTCTTGGAATCTGGGTACTGGGATTACTTCTCTGAACTTCATGACGAACCTGCAGGACGGACCGTCATAGACACGACGGACCGTCACAAGCTGTGTAACCCCACACTTGGTCAGACTTCCACATCTTCGTTCAGCAGCTACACTACGCTGCCACCTACGGACCGTCACAAGCACGACGGACCGTCATAAGCTCCGTAGGTGGTCTCTTCTGCATTTCTTCGCTCAAAATCTCCGCATTCAGCTTTGGACAGATTTCCTGCAAAATTAAAAGAAACTTATATAAAAATTAGCACAAAAAGTCTTTTGGACACACTAAACTTAAGGAAAAAGTATTAATAATACCGTGAAATCACGGTATATCAACCTGCAAGTGACAAGCCTTCCCATATACAAGTTGGTACGGAGACATACCTATGGGAGTCTTGTATGCTGTCCGGTAGGCCAAAAGAGCATCTTCAAGCCTCCTTGACCAATCTGTTCTTCTAGCATTCACTGTTTTCGCTAGAATTTGCTTGATTTTTCTGTTTGACACCTCAACTTGCCCACTAGTCTGAGCATCATAAGGAGTGGCTATATTGTTGCGAACCCCATATTTCTCCAATAATCCTTTGAAAAACTTGTTGCAAAAGTGGGATCCCCCATTTCTAATAATGGCCCTCGGGTGCAAAATCTGGAAAATATGTTCTTTTTGATGTACACGGTGACACTTTTCCCTTCATTATTTTCAAGTGCTATGGCTTCCACCTATTTTGACACATAATCAACCGTCATAAGAATATAATTCATCCCACGAGAACTCACAAAAGGGCCCATAAAGTCAATGCCCCATACATCAAACAATTCAATTACAAGAATGGAATTTAAAGGGAGCTCTTGCCTTTTAGAAATACCTCCATCTCTTTGGCACCTATCACATGCCTTGGATAACTCATGAGCAACTTGGTGGATGGTCGGCCAATAGTAGCCACATTCAAGATTTTATGAGAACTCCGGATACCACTATGATGCCCACCCACAGGCGAGGAATGACATGCCTCAAAAACACTTAACATATCAACTTCCGGCACACAACGATGAATAAGAACATCGGCACAACTCCTATATGAATATCGCTCATCCCAAAAGAACTTTTTCACATCATGCATGAACTTCTTTCTTTGATTCGCAAAATCAGCGAACCACAGAATCAAGTCATGAGAAGCGGCCAAAACATGCTCATCAGAGAAAGTATTATCAATTTCAGTCTTTTCACCCAACTCTCGCATAACTTCATCTTCTAATCGGGTCAAGTGATCAGCAACTTGATATTCGGTCCCTTTTATATCTTTCACTTCAAAAGTCAAATTCTTGTAACAGTAATACCCATCTAATAAACCTTGGCTTCGCATCCTTCTTTTCCATCAAATAACTCAAAGTAGAATGATCATTATGCACTATGACTCTCGCGGCAAGCAAATAGGAGCGATATTTCTCGAAAGCGAAAACCATCACAAGGATCTCTTGCTCAGTAACATTATAGTTCTTTTGAGCTTCATTACAGGGTTTACTAGCATAATAAATGGATTGAAGAATTGTATCCCTTCTTTGACCCAAAACTACACCTAGAGCAACCCCACTAGCATCACACATCACCTCAAATGTCTTACTCCAAATTGGGGAATATTAATAGGCAAAGACACCAACTTCTCCTTCAACTAACAAAAACGCTTTCAGACAAGAATCGTCAAAATAAAATTTACACTCATTCTCAACTAACTTTCATAGAGGATGTGCAATTTTCAGAAAATCCTTGATAAACCTCCAGTAGAAGCTTGCATGCCCAAGAAAAGTCCTCACACCTTTTATAGAGATGGGTGGAGGAAGTCTCTCTATCACCTCAACTTTGGTTCGATCAACCTCATACCCTTCTTTGAGATGCAATGACCCAATACAATACCCTCTATCACCATGAAGTGGCATTTGACCCAATTTAGCACAAGGTTGTAATCTTCAAACCTCTTGAGGACCTCGACCAAATGACTCAAACAACGCTCAAAGGAGTCGCCAACCACTGTAAAATCATCCATAAACACCTCAATAGTGTCTTCCACCATATCGGATAACTTTTACATCGTACATCTCTGAAAAGTAGATGAAGCATTACACCGCCCAAAAGGAATTCTCTTGAACACGAAATTCCATAAGGACATGTAATAGTGGTTTTCTATTGATCTTCCGATGCAACAGAGATTTTGTTATAATCTGAATACCCATCAAGAAAACAATACCACACGTTTCCTGCAAGCCTATCCAACATTTGATCCGTGAAGGGCATCGAAAAATGGTCCTTCTCAGTCCATGCATTCAACTTCCGGTAATCCATACAAACTCTCCATCCGGTCACCAGCCTCATTGGAACAAGCTCATTCTTCTCATTAGGGACCACATCCATTCCCCCCTTTTTGGGCACACACTTAACAAGACAAACCTAACTACTATCGGCAATCGAATATATGACCCCGACATCCAACCACTTAATAATCTCCTTCTTCACTACCTCTTGCATAGGTAGATTTAACCGTCTCAGATGCTCTATACTTGTCTTATGATCAAAAATTAGTTGGATTTTGTGTGAACAAATACTGGGTGGAATCCAAATGATGTCCACAATAGTCCAACAATTGGCTCGTTTGAACCTCTTCAACACCTCTACAAGACACTCCACTTGATCAACATTCAAACTCGATACAATGATTACCGGGAAAGTGTCACCTTTTCCCGAGAAAACATACCTCAGATGAGGTGGTAGAGACTTAAGCTCCTATTTTGGGGCCTCCTTTATAGATAATTTCGCGAGTGGACACTCGTCATGCTTCATATCTAACTCCAACTTCATTGGTTTGAACTAGAATCACCTCGATCAAGTGCCATAACCAATGACGCATACCCGTTAATACAATCACTCTCAAAGTTCATGATCATTGCTGCTAATCCCTCAGCACCAAGACACTCTTCTAATTGTACCTCAGACGAACTCTCAACCCAGTAGGATATTTCAAATACCGATTTGCGCTCACCACTATGCCTCATGGACCTACAAATGTTAAAAGTCGATTCTTCTTTATCCATATCAACTAAGGCACGACCACTAGCAAGGAATGGCCTCCCAAAAAAATAGGCACCTCACCGTTTGATCGGCCATCAATAGCTGCATCGCAGTGCATCGCAGTGGGCTTTGGGTCACCATGACCTAACTTTTTGTAAATAGAGAGAGGCATGAGATTTATGCTTTCCCCAAGATCACATAATGCTTTAGCAAGGTGTAACAACCTGATTGTACATGGATATTGAAAGAACCCGGATCTTCTTTATTTTGCACAAGAGACCTTGTAGCAATAGCACTATAGTGTTTCATCCGATCATCATCCTCAAAACTAACCGATCTCTTATTAGTGACCATTTATTTCATGAACTTGGCGTAGTCGGGCATTTGTTCAAGAGCTTCTATCAAAGGGACATTGATGGAAAGCTATTTCAACATAGTAACAAAATGCCGATATTTACCGTCCTTGGCCTTTTTCTTCAATCTTTACGGGAATGGAGTTGGTGGTCTAGGAATGGGAGTAACCTTTTGGGGTATCTCAACTTCTTTCCCCGATTTGTCAACCAACTCATCACTAACTTCCTTTACCTCATCATATCCTCTCATCTCATTTTCTACGCCAGACGATATTGGTGGGTCAATGGTTTTCTTACCCCCTTGAGTAGTGATTGTCATACAATGTCCATCATTTTAAAGATTTATGATGGTATTGCTAAGAAGAGTACCCAGTTGGCGTGGGTTCACAGTAGAAGACAGTCGAGTCATTTGCAACTCAAGATTCTTGATTGAGATTGCATGTGCATCCACCTTTTTCCCAATATTCTCTGAATCACCTCTCAACTCTTTTGCGTGCTCATCACTAGCATAAAAACTCCTCATCATTTTCTGCAGCAGATCCTCAACTCACGCCACACTACCTCCACCATCCCTAGGAGCAACATTGTGATTTTGAGGTGGAATATAGGGCCCATTCCGATCCATTCCGTTAACATAGTTATCCCAGCTAAAGTTGTTGTCAAAATTGTAGTTGACATCTCGAACATAGTGACCCTCTTGATTGTATTTTCCATAGTTCCAACCTTGATTTCCTTGACCACGGCCAATTCTCTTGATTGGAGCCTTAGGCGTTCCGTCAGAAACCCTCCGTCTACTCATTCACTACATAAGATTCTTACACATAGTAAAATTCATCTACAAGAGGTGGTGGCTTAGTAAAAAATTTCACCGCATTAACCTTCTCTGCACCCCAGTAACATGCTTCAATATTAACCCAAGGTCAGTCCTCATTTGAGCAACTCTTCACGAATCTCATCTGCGACCGAGTTGTGTGTAGCTTGCACTGAAAAGGTGTTTCTCCAAGTTTTCGACTTCTTAGTGCTCCAAGCCTTGTTGTTTCGGGAGATTTTCTCCAATTTCTCCGCGATCTCTGCATATGTGCACTCACCATAAGAACCACTCGCAATAGTAACGATTACCGTCTTATTTTTATCATCTTGCGGTATAGATTGAATTATAGAGCAACTCAATAAAACAAATTGCGGCCTCTCCCATCAGTGTGAGAGAGAACCCCCTTGACCCGATGAAATCCATATCTAAGTCCAGCCTCACTATACAACTCTTGCACACCGACCTCAGTTTGGTGATGTTAGCATATGGATCCTCAGATGGTAGCCCGAAAAACAAAACTCTAGTAGTGAGCATCTGCATCAAGCTACTAGATACCACGACTGAATGACCTTATGGTAGAGGAGGTAGGACAAGAGGTACATCCGAGTAAGCGATGTTGACATTGCCTCAATAATACTTTTGAGGGCATGGGGGTAGGAGGTTGTCTCCTCATAGAGCCCTCTCAAGGGTTCTCCACGTCACTTGGTTATGATCATCAACGGTGGAGCAGGTTGACAATTGATCTCAACACCAACATTAGCAAGATTTTGTGGATTGTTCATTCTGCGGAGGGTACGTTCTGATCTTGATCAAATGGACTTGGCATACACTAGAGCTAGACCTGAAATACACAATAACAAAGAAAAAAGTAAAATTAGGAAATTATTGACTAAAATTTAGTATTTGCGCTTAAAGATAATATAAAAGCCACTTTCCCCGGCAGCGGCACCAAAATTTGATACGCTCAAATTATACTTCCCTAAATAAGTATAAGCGGTCGTATCAAGTTAAGAAGCCAATTGTTAGTTTGGGGTCCATCCCACGAGGAAAATGGTTTAGACTTAACTTAAATGTACGATTACGTCTATTTAGTCAAGTCCATTCCGAAAATAGTAAATTAAAGGGGGGGTGGGGTTTGTAAAACTAAAATGTTCACTATTTCTAAGTGAAGCAAGTAGAAAGGTTAAAACTTTGTTGTTTATCAAGTGATGAGAAAAACTAGGGTGTAAGTGTTCCCCATAGTTCCCCATAGGTTCATAACTCGGTCATCCTAGCTATAACAATTCTTTCCTAGTGTCTTGGATGCAAAGTGGTAATTTATGTATCTCTAATTCCTTAGTCCGGCAACTAGAGAATTTCATTCCATACCTTGGTCTAGCTAAGTGTGTCTACTTTACTAAGCCTTACCTTTACGTCATATTAAGCATCATATTCAATGTATGGCTAAGTTACTACTTTTCACCAATTGAAACTAACCTATTAGATAGTGCATTGTAAATCTATGTTGATTATTCTTTTCCTATCAACTACCCCCTTGGTCCGGCAAGTAGAAATAGAGGAAGTTGTAACGCGTGCACTCGTTAAAAAGACTTCTAGATGAAAGAATTATCAATACATGCAAGAACCTATTCTAGAATTGTTATTTTAGCTAGTTTTACCTTGTTAATCACCTATGGTTCTCACAACCCTAGTTGTGGATTTAGTTCCCATGCTTAGAAATACATAATTCATGGTTGTTAAACAAGAATTCATGCACCTACTTTGACAAGTTTGAAGAAAATCCAGAAATAACACTTGAATTATCGAAAATATCTTGAGAATCGATTTTGGAAACTTGAAGTAATTCTTAAAATCCAAAGTTCAACTTCCAATAACATGAGTATGAAAAATAACAAAAAGTTTAACCCCTAAAATAAGGTTTTTAACCCTATTTACTATAATAAAGTCCTAAATTAAAAGGAGTTTTAAATAAGGAAATTTCATCCAGAAATGCATCTTTAATCAACGACACCACTAACGGTCCGTCGATGGAACGACGAACCATCGACTACCTCCGTTGGTCCATACTTAGCATATTCTTTAGCCTACATCAGGGCATATTCTCTTATCCAATCGAAGGACCAACAACATGGTCCGTCGATGACTCCGTCATTCTATACATAGTTTTTCTTCAACTTCGGGTACTGGACTAATCTCTAATCTAATCAATAATTTTCCAGGACAATCCATTGATCATTCGACGAACCGTCGTTCCTTTTGTAGCCCCAAACTTGGTAAGAATTCCTCGAGTTTCTTCCAGATGCTTGGACCTCCAGTCGACGACCATCATCTATGAACCGTCAATGGAATGACGGGACGTCGATGGTTTCGTGGGTCACCTCTTCTGCACAATCTTCTGCATTTCAATTTTGGATGACTTTCCGCTAAACACAGATAAAAGCTATTAAAATTACTAAAAAAAAGTCCCTACACACACACTAAGATTAAGGAAAAAGCATTGAAAGTACCATGAAACCACGGTAGATCAACACCATCAACTAAATTTCAATGTTTGTCCTAAAGCTACGCACTATGACTCACCATAACACCTTTGTACAAAAGTATCTTCATTTCAGCTTTCACAATGATATGGCTATCAATATAGATTATTTTCATTGAATTCATGCATGATGTCACTCTTAGGCTCACTCATGTGGATAAGAACATGATGCAGACTCACCGTGCTGACACCTCTACTCTTTTATCTCTCACAAAGGCACCAACTCTCCAATATTGCTACTAGTTTTGTCACTTCAAAAGATATCCTCCTTTTTCACACAGTGATTTCAAATTTGACTATAAGGATTATTATTCAACACTCACTCTCAGTACAATTCACACCTAATTTATACTTGTCGCCATAGGTTTGCCCTTATTTTCACTTCTTCAAGTTCACCATATTAGACTCTCAGGATCACGATAGGACTTTCTTGGATTGTGACGTAGGCTCAAGGTCAGGTAGAGTACATATGGATGCATTTTTGTGACTTGTTTCTCTCCTATACATTACGGCTAAGCGTCCTACATCTTTCATTGTCTATTATGCCCTACTCTTCATTTTCTTGTATTTTTTGCCTTGTTTTATCCTTTTGTGCAAATGACTCTTCTTTTATTTTTATTTTTATTTTCTTTCAAATTCTTCACTTGATTTCAACTTTTATTGAGTCACTTCTCTTCTTCTCTATTTCTTTTATCTCTTTTTTTTCTTTCACATCAATCTTTTCAACCCTACTTTTCGAAACATTACTCATAATTGCCACCCTCAACTCATTGCTTTTCTGTTAGTCGAGATATGCAATACCCAAGGTTGGGTCAGGGTAGAGACAAGATTGGTTTTTGCATTATCCACCTTGCAATTATTATTTTGGCTAAGTTGAGGTGCACATGTCCAAGGAAGGACCAGGGCCAACACATTATACCCAGAAACGATGAGTTGGGGTAGAAAAGAAAGGTCCATTGTAAGCTCAAAGTATTTGGATGTAAAAAGGATTAATTTCATTTGGTTTTCTTTTATTGAGGCCAAAGATTGACTAATTTGAACAAGGGCCTATGATTCTTTCCTAATTGTCTAACACAAATTACTTTTTGCAGGACTCACCGGGCAAGTTCTAGCTAGGTACCAAATGTGGACTATTCAACTTTCCTCACACTCTCTTAACACCTCATTACCCTACCAGATTATCGGACACCTAGTTCGAGTATTAGATTGAGGGTCATGCAATGGTTTATCTCTATGTAATGCTTAGAGCCTACACATTCAATATTCACTATGCCTAATCATGCAAGCATTCTCTTTAGAACATGATATCATTGTATTTACACATCATGCTTCAGATTTCACATTCATACTTTGTACAATATTAAACATGCCAGTTCAACAGTAAATTAACCAGTCTCTTGGGGCAAAAGAACACAGGCAAGAAAACCCCAAGAAAGATCGTGAGTTGGGTTAGTCTGACTTCACCCTAGCACTCATTTTCCTTTTACCCAACACCCAAAAAGAAAGTATGCAATTTTCCCCAATGCATAAGAAATATAAAACAAGGTGGTAGGTGAAACAAACCTGAGGAGCATAGCACATACGATCAATAAGATGGCGGGTACGGTTGCCCGGAACCCGCTCAATCAGTAGTAAGGACACCATCAGTAGTGTCCGCAGCAATGTCTGCACCCTCAGTGGTGCGCCTCTCAACAGTCTCTAATCAGGAGCTAGATGCCCCAGTAGCCAACTCATGATCCCTGATCCTCCTCATCGATTAATGAGGCTCTTCTCGCAGCCTCCAACTTAGTGTGCTCTTTCCTCCTACCCCGAGACTCCTCAAGCTCTATGGATCGGTGCCTATGGGCGAACTCATGTGGCAAAAGCGGTGCCGCTGTGGTGGTCTGCAATAGTGTACTAAGCACCGTATCCTCAGCAAGCTCCACAAGTGTAGCCTCAGTCTAAGGTACCCGTACATCCAAAATGTCATCCACATCAGCCCTCACACTCTCCAGAGAAGCCTGGAGAGTCGTTAAATCAATAGTAGGGGATGGTTGGGCGAGAAATCTCAATTGAAACGCATCAAGGCGCTGGTGGACCGCCAAAATCTGCCGCTCAGTCTGCAAGGCAATCTTCTTCTCATTCTGATCCTCAGTCTCGGCAATAGACTTCTTCATCCAAAGCTGGATATGATGGAGAAATGTGGTCATCTAGGCCTCTATCTTCTAGACCATAGCAATCGGGACCAGTACTGCTGATGGTGTAGATCCGGAGGAACTAAGCTCTCTACTAGTGCCCGGGGATGACTCAACCAGGGTGGTGTTATTAGGCTCTGAAGCAGCATGATTATCCACTTGGTCTTGCTCTACCATATCTGCGAGGTTCTCGCACAACGACTGCACCTTCACTTTGGCCCCCTATTTGGTGCGCCCTCATTGGCCTCATCCTTGATAAGACCGATGTCCACTGTCCCAGTCGGAGCCCGGAGAACATCAATGTGCCAGATGAGCACTCAAGCAGCCCTGCACAACTCAAAAATTGTAAAGGTAAAGGGGTAAGTGGTCGAGCCCTTAAAAGACCTCTCTTGGACGACTACCAGTAACAGCCTCAGAAAATCAACCTCGAACCCCGTGACCATAGCAGCAACCAAGACCACTTTATTCCATGTAAGTATGTTGTCGGCAGTTATGGGGGATAGGCGGTGGCAGACCAAGAGCCAAATGAACATTGCAGCAAATGTGAGGTTGGCCTTCTTGATAAGGCCTCTGAGCTCCATTACCTAGTCTGCACCCTCACGATCAACAGAAATGTACTGGGCGATCCACCTCAAGGTGGTCTCTCTCAAATCCTTGTCCCGCTGGAAATGGTCGTCCTTAATAAATTTCCACCGGTAGTCAAACTCAGGGATGAGGGGGGCCCTGGTGACTTCAGTGTCAGCACCGTATAAGAAACGACGAATGGTGGGCAAGGAGATATCCACTTGGTTCCCACGGACTCGAACATAGGTAAGTGGTGCCTATTTGGTGGGATTAGCCCGCCTATCAAAAAAATCCCTAAGAGTCGCTACGTAAGAAGTGTAGAACACTCGCACCAACTCCTCTCTGTAGCGCCTCACGCTCCTAGCCATCCACTCTAGCTGATAAGGGGTGAAGAGAGCATGTGTATCAGGGACAATGTGTACCCTCCTTGTAAGAACCCATCTCTCAACTGTCAGAGTCCGAGTCACGACGCCATTATAATTAAGAATCTGGGCGTCTCAATGTATCAGCTGCTGCCCCTCTACGCACCACTGGTTTAGCTGATCAACAACCGGTGAAGGATCCTCATGTGCGGGTGACAGATCAGCCTCAGAACTCTAGTTCTCATAAGAAGAGGAAGGGTGGGCACGTGCATCCAGAATAGTGGCACCCTCTGAACCGGAACCTGAGGCAGTGGCCTCATTTGACCCTGAAGAGTATCAGAAGCCTCCTTGGAGCCAGATGCTCCTTCAGAAGCCTAGGCATACCTAGAGGGTGTGCCGATCAGTGTGCGCTCCTCATCAGACTGGGAGGCAGTGCCTACATCAGTCACCACATTCTTGGCCTTGCCCCGTGTTGTCCTAGCAACACTTTTCAGTGTATGGATGCCTAGTGGAACGTATTCGGGATCACACTCATCTTACGACGAGTCAATCACCATTCAGCATGAAGGTGCCACGGACTTGGATCGTCCTCTAGAGTAGACTAAATTCGGCTTGGGGGCCATTGTACCAGCAAGGAAGATTTATTTGATCCATTGTAGTGATCCTATACACACAAGAGAAACAAAAACCAAATTTGAAACAAAAAGGCACAATCAAGTACATAACTGCAGAACTGAATGACGATCACTATCAATGGTCTTTCATTGAATCGACGGTCCGTCGATAGTGTTCGTCGGTGGAAAATTACCACATTTTAGATATTACAAGTCCACAGTGTTTGAGGTTAGAAAGGACAGACGTCCAGAACGTCCCTTCGATGAAACGACGGACCGTAGTCCACTTCCGTCATTGGACAATTATAAAAATAGAGAATGCAACAGAAAATTAGGTTTCACATAAGAACGATGGACGTGCAGAACGGCCCGTCAATTAATCGACGGACCATATTACACTTCTGTTGTCCCACCGTTAAACAAATAAAGGGTGCAGCTGTCGACGGACCCCATCGATGGTCTGTCGATTGACCGACGGTCCGTAGACGGGGTCTCGCACAGTCGGTCAGAAAGGAAGGCCTTGGTTTGGCTTGTTTAATTGATTCGTACGTAATCCGAGAGCTTCATACGTGGGATTTTTTTGGCAAATCAGATTTTGTTAAGCAATTTTTGGCACACCTCAAAGGACAATTTAAATCATATCACGACACATCATGTTTATATAGCAATCAACACACTATTCGTCATTCGTAGGGCTTTGATTATTCAAATTTTAATCCTATATTCTAAGAGACCATTCAAGCCCTTAGTCGGAAAACCACAAAACACATAAACGAGTTCATTTAGTGTCACGACCCAAAACAAGCCGCGAGTGGCACCCACACTTATCCTCCTATGTGAGCGAACCAACAAATCTAACCCCAACTTTTACCAGTATATAAAATTTGAATAGCCAAAATAAAAATGCGGAAGACCAAAACTCATTAATATAACCAATTAAATAAACTTCTAAAATATATTACTTATCATCCCCAAAATCTGGAAGTCATCACATCAAGAACATCTATCCTCAAATTTCTAAGTCTAAGAATAATTAAGAACTAAAATAAGTAAAACGATGGTCCATGTCCGAACTTTGAAGACATCAAGACGCGAAGAAGAGAATCCAGCCCGAGCTAGGAATAATAGCTCACCCTGAATTCTGACGTGCTGAAGACTGGCTAGAGTTGCGGACGAGACGAAGTCACTGGTGCACTTGCTGCACTCCACAAAACAACAAGAAGAACATAAAAGTAGGGGTCAGTACAAGTACTGAGTAGGTATCATCGGCCAACTCAAAATAGAAAGCAATATATATCAAGTAATAATATAAAATCAACTACGACACTCAACAGGTGACAACAACAAGTACAAAACCCTTTGACAACAACACCAAGCACATCTATGAGGGCTCAAGCCTCCACACCATACTCATTTGGGAATTAGGTTCTTTAAATTGAGTATATCACCATAATTCAAGATTCATTCTCTTTATTCCTCTTGTGTCGGAACGTGACACTCCGATCCCCTAATACTACGTGTCGGTTCGTGACACCCGATCCCCTAATACTACGTGTCGGTTCGTGACACCCGATCCCTTAATACTACGTGTCGGTTCGTGACACCCGATCCCTTAATACTACGTGTCGGTTCGTGACACCCGATCCCCTAATACTACGTGTCGGTTCGTGACACCCGATCCCCTAATACTACGTGTCGGTTCGTGACACCCGATCCCCTAATACTACGTGTCGGTTCGTGACACCCGATCCCCTAATACTACGTGTCGGTTCGTGACACCCGATCCCCTAATACTACGTGTCGGTTCGTGACACCCGATCCCCTAATACTACGTGTCGGTTCGTGACAGCCGATCTCCTAATACTACGTGTCGGTTTGTGACACCCGATCCATTAACCTCATTCTTTTAGTTCATCAAGCCTTCCTTTATACCAAGGCATCATCATTAATAGAGTGAATTTAAGGTTTTTAAGATTCCACAGTATCATCATTATAATCCATCACAATTTATATATAATCACAATCATGCAACAACGCAATTAAGCGCATAGAAGACTTTACAATACCACCCAATACATATCAATCGCTATTAAGAGTTTACTATCACATAGCATAAACCATAACCTACCTCCACCGAAGAATCGTGCTCAAGCAATCTACTTCTCCAATGTCCTTGCTGTCTCTTCGTTCTTCTCTCTCTCTCGCTCGTTCTCTCTTCTTCTCTCTGTTCTTTCTATTTTTCCTTCTTCCAACTCTTTTTCATTTTACCCTTATTATCAAATAATTATGTATAAAAGATGATAAAAGTAACCCACTATTTATTTCAAGGTTATCTCCTTTAACCCCCAAGTAATTAAATTATTACTCTTAACCCACAAATTTCATAATTATAAGCATGAATAGTCCAAAACGCCCCTTAAAAACTCTCAGCAGAAATCCGACTCAGTCGAGGTTACGCCACTCGTGACGGCCCGTCGTGCCTACGACGGTCCGTCCTGCACGTCCGTCACAAAGTTCAGAGACTCAATTTCAGTAAAAGGTCTGTGACGGTCAGTCGTGTCTACGACGGTCCGTACTGCAGTTCCGTCGTGAAGTTCAGAGAGTTGATCCCAGTACCCAGGTTTTCAGAGTTTAAGTGTTTTGGAACGATGACCTCCGACGGTCCGTCGTGACCGTGACGGTCCGTCGACTGTTCCGTCGACTCAGCCAGTTTCTATCAAAATAATCTTGCTGCTGGAATCGACTAAAGAGGTCGTTACATTTAGACACTAGCACCCCCAACCCATTCACTTTCCATCATTCTAAGGGACAAGGGACCAAATTTTAACAAGTTAATCATGCAATTTTGTCCCGAAGTCAAGACCCACATACAGTTTTATCATTTTTACATGCAAATGAACGAGAATTCATTGAGCAGATGAGAATGGAATACATGTATACTTTAGTGGAGTGAATGTGCGAATGAACTTTGCAATCACAACATTGAGCCCGCATTTGAACACCGAACGGAACAATGAAAGAAAGAGATGGGAATTTGGGAGAGGAGGGTCTGGGAACTGAGGGATTTTGGAGAAGATGGGAAATTAGAAAGGAATTTTGGTGGAATCATTGTGGGAGTGAATGGCTGAGTAAGGGAATAAGAGCAGGGAAACGGTTGGGGAGAATTTGAAAAGGTGGGGGTAATTGAAAGTGTGTTATTTTAATGTATAGTTTGTTGGGTAGGGTCGGATCATGGGATTTGGGGAACTAGCGATTTCCCGTCAACGGACCGTAAGTCAATAAATGGTCGGTCGACTACTCCGTCGACTGTGCCCTAACTTAGAAAAAATTAAAAATCATACTTGGGATCCATGGATGCCATCGAAAGTCCATCGATGGAACGACGGCCCTTTGATGGGACAACGGCCCATTGATTGGTCTATAGATCAGTCCACCAGACCAATTTCTGCAGATTTCCTTAGGTTTGGACCCTGCACATTGAGCACCCAGTAAGATGTTCTTTTTGTATTTTCCAGAATATTTTTAGACACGGACCCTAGACTACTCTCTAACCAACACTCTAACAAGAATAAAAGAAAATTCACACCTGACATAAGTAAAAAACCGAAATAATGCAACATTCCTATAAAGACAACAAAAACCAATTGTTGGCTAGAGTTTAAACATTTGGTTTCCTCCCAATCAGCGCTTGATTTAACATCATGACACGACGCAAGACTCTTTATTACTAAGACTTCATCAAGATGGTATGCTTCAACAACTTCATTCGCAGTTTCCGCATGCCCGAGATAAATTTGATTCTTTGCCCATTTACTTTGAACCTTTCATCCTCCTTGTGTTCCAACTCAACTGCACCATGGGGAATACTTGAGTGATCAAGAATGGACCATTTAATTTGGACTTGAGTTTTCCTGGAAACAGGCGCAACCTAGAATTTAACAAAAGCACCAGATCCCGAACAACAAATTCGCGCCTTTCAATCTTTTGGTCATGGTACTTCTTCATATATTCTTTGTAGAGGGCTGAACTTTCATATTCCTTAAAGCGAAACTCATCCAGCTCATTTAAATGATTTAATCTCTATTCTGCTGCTTCATTCCAATCCATCTTTTGTTTTTTCATTGCCCACATGGCCCTATGCTGTAACTCAACTGGAAAGTGACAAGCCTTCGCATATATTAGTTGGAATGGATACATACCTATGGGAGTCTTGTATGCTGTCCGGTAGGTCCAAAGAGCATCATCAAGTCTTCTTGGGCAATCCGTCTACTAGCATTCACCGTTTTCGCCAGCATTTTCTTGATTTCTTTGTTTGACACCTCCACTTGCCCACTAGTCTAAGGATGGTAAGGAGTGGCTACATTGTGGCGAACCCCATATTTCTCCAATCACCCTTTGTAAAACTTGTTGCAAAAGTGGGATACCCCATTACTAATAATGGCCCTCGGGGTGCCAAATCTAGAAAATATGTTCTTTTTTCTAGAACGCGGTGACACTTTTTCCTTAATTATTTGCATGTGCTATGGCTTCCACCCATTTTGACACATAATCAACCGCCATAAGAATATACTTCATCCCTTGAGAACTCAAAAAAGGGACCATAAAGTCAATGCCCCACACATCAAACAACTTAATTACAAGAATGGGATTTAAAGGGAGATCTTGCCTTCTAGAAATACCTCCATCTCTTTGGCACCTATGACATGCCTTGGCCAACTCATGAGCATCTTGGTGGATTGTTGGCCAATAGTAGCTACATTGCAAGATTTTATGGGCAATCCGGATACCACTATGATGCTCACCCATAGGAGAGGAATGGCATGCCTAAAAAACACTTAACATCTCAACTTCCGGCACACAATGGCGAATAAGACTATCGGCACAACTTCTATACCAATATGGCTCATCCCAAAAAACCTTTTTCACATCATATATGAACTTCTTCCTTTTATAAAACGACAACTCCGATGGTTCTATATCACTAGCCAAATAATTTGTAAAATTGGCGAACCATGAAATCAGGTCATGAGATGCAGCCAAAACATGCTCATCGGGGAAAATATCAACAATTTCAGCCTTTTCACCCAACTCTCGCATAGCTTCATCTTCTAATCTGGACAAGTGATCGGCAACTTTATTTTCGGTCACTTTTCTCTCTTTCACCCCAAAGTCAAATTCTTGTAACAGTAAAACCCATTTAATCAACCTTGGCTTCACATCCTTCTCTTCTATCAAATATCTCAAAGCAAAATGATCAGTATGCACTATGAGTCTCGTGCCAAGCAAATAGGAGAGAAATTTCTCGAAAGCAAAACCACCTCAAGGAGATCTTGCTCAGTCACAGTATAGTTCTTTTGAGCTTCATTAAGGTCTTTACTAGTGTAATAATGGGGTGAAGGATTTTATCCCTTCTTTGACCCAAAACTATACCAAGAACAACCCCACTAGCATTACACATCACCTCAAATGGCTTACTCCAATCTAGGGAAATAATAATGGGCGCACACACTAACTTCTCCTTCTACTCACCAAACGCTTTAAGACAAGATTAATAATAATAAAATTTACACTCTTTTGAATGTAACTTTCACAGAGGATGTGCAAATTTTTAAAAATCCTTGATAAACATCCGGTAGAAGTCCACATGCCCAAGAAAACTCCTCACACCTTTTACAAAGATGGGAGGAGGAAGTCTCTCTATCACCTCAACTTTGTCTTGATGAATCTCTATACCCTTCTCTGAGATGCGATGACCCAATAAGTACCCACTTTCACCATGAAGTGATATTTCTCCCCATTTAGCACTAGGTTGCAATCTTCAACCCTCTTGAGGACCTCGGCCAAGTGACTCAAACAACGCTCAAAGGAGTCTCCAACCACTTAAAAATCATCCATAAACACCTCAATAGAGTCTTACACCATATAAAAGAATATCGACATCATACATCTCTAAAAAGTAGCCGGTGCATTACAGAACCCTAAAGGCATT
Organism: Solanum pennellii; assembly: GCF_001406875.1. Lineage (NCBI taxonomy): Eukaryota > Viridiplantae > Streptophyta > Magnoliopsida > Solanales > Solanaceae > Solanum > Solanum pennellii. The sequence goes on along the minus strand of NC_028637.1, from coordinate 26,673,442 downwards.
CTCTTGAACACAAAAGTTCCATAAGGACAAGTAAAGGTGGTTTTGTCTTGATCCTCCGGTGCAATAGAGATTTGTTTATAACTCGAATACCCATCAAGAAAACTATAACACCCCTTTCCTGTAAGCCTATCCAACATCTTATCCATGAAGGTTATCGCAAAAGGGTCCTTCTCAATACATGCATTCAACTTCCACAAACTCTCCATCCGGTCACCGGCCTTATTTGAACAAGCTCATTCTTCTCATTAGGGACCATAGTCATTACCCCTTTTTTGGGAACACATTGAACAAGACAAACCTAACTACTATTGGTAATCAGATATATGACCCCGACGTTCAACCACTTAATAATCTTCTTCTTAACTACTTCATGCATAGGTGGATATAACCGTCTCTGATGCTCTATACTTGTCTTATGATCGGGCATGAGTTGGATTTTGTGTGAACAAATACCGGGTGGAATCCCAATAATGTCTGCAATGGTCCAACCAATGGCTCGTTTGAACCTCTTCAACACCTCTACAAGACACTCAACTTGCTCAACATCCAAATACGATGCAATGATTACCCGCAAAGTATCACCTTTTCCCAGGAAAACATACCTCAGATGAGGTGGCAGAGCCTTAATCTCTAATTTTGGGGCCTCCTCTATAGATGGTTTTAACGGGTGGAGACTCGCGATGCTTCATATCTAACTCAAACTTCTTTGGTTTGAACAGAATATCACCTCGATCAAGTGTCGCAACCAATGACCCATACTCTTCAATTCATTCACTCTTAAAATTCATGATTACTGCCCCTAATGCCTCAACACCAAGACACTCTTCTAATTGTACCTCTATCAAACTTTTAACCCTGTAGGATATCACAAATATCGATTTGAGCTCGCCACTCTACCTCATGGACCTACAAATGTTGAAAGTCGCTTCTTCATTGTTCAATCGAAACTTCATCTGCCCTTTCTCCTTATCAATTAAGGCACGACCAGTGACAAGGAACGACCTCCCAAGAATAAAAGGCATCTTAATGTCCATCTCACAATCAAGAATCACAAAATCGGCAAGAAAATTAAATGACTCCACTTTCACAAGAACATCATGGAGTATCCCAATAGGCCTCTTCGCCATTCGATCGTCCATCAATAGCTGCATCGCATTGGGCTTTGAGTCACCCAACCCTATCTTTTTTAAATAGAGAGAGGCATGAGATTTATGCTTGCCCCAAGGTCACATAATGCTTTAGCAAAGTGTAACAACCCGATTGTACATGGAATAGTGAAAGCACCCAGATCTTCTTTGATTTGCATAAAAGACCTTGTAGCAATGCCACCACAGTGTAGCATCCGATCATCATCCTCAAAACTAACCGATCTCTTCTTCGTGACCATATCTTTCATGAACTTGGGGTGACTAGGAATTTTTCAAGAGCTTCTATAAAAGGGACATTGATGGAAATTTATTTCAACATAGTAATAAAACGTTGTTATTTCCTATCCTTGGTCCTTTTCACCAATCTTTGCGGGGATGGAGTTGGTGGTCTAGGTATGGGAGTCACCTTTTTGGATATCTCAGCTTCTTTCCCCGATTTGTCTATCAACTCACTACTAACTTCCTCTACCTCATCATATTATATCATCTCATCAGCATAGGCTTACCCCGTCGAGTAGTGACTGCCATACACTGTCCATTATTTTTTGCATTTTGGACAGTATTGCTAGGAAGAGTACTCGGTTGGTGTGGGTTCACAGTAGAAGACAATTGAGCCATTTTAAACTCAATATACTTGATTAAGATTTGTGACGACCATAATTGAGGAATCCGAATCGCAACCGGCGTGGTTGACCTCTCAGAGATTGCAGACAAACCTCTTCTTGTATTCATCACATTCATCTAGTTATATTTGCAGTAAATTTAAAACTTTTAAACATATAAAGTATACACAGACTTCATATAGTTATTAACTAGTTACATCATATACTAAGCTCAAAGTAAAGAACAACCATCTACCATTAGAAACTCTAGGGACAAAATCCACTAGGTATGTATACTACTAGGCTAGACTAAAACTGTAGCATCCTCGAAATGAATAGGACCTACCAAATGGTCTGGAGAACGCTGATGTCCAGACCACTGAACGAGTGTTCAATCTGCTCTCTGACCTGCACCTATAAAAATAGTACATTGTACAGGGTTAGTACACCACTTGTACTAAGTATGGGTGTCTTCACACATACACATAAGGCTATGCATGATCAAGGAAAGCTCTTTCTAAACAATATGCCATTTCTAGAATGTATAATCACTAGACTTTCCTAAATCGTGTAGTTGTGAATTGCGGAATGAATATGATGTATTTTAATGCATTCAAAGCATACAACTCATTTTCCATATGATTACAAGACATTAGTATCATTAATATATTTTTGAACAACTCGGGCGAAGATTTGAGATTTTGATCCTCTTGAATCCTAGAGCTCCACTTTGTATACTAGTTTATTTTTCAGTCTTTTTCTTCTTGTTGTAGTGTAGTTCAATAATTTCTTTGGTCCTATGTTTTACTTACAAGTGCAATGATTCATTGTAGTCCCATACCCACAATGAATCAAGTAAGTAATTCAAGAGATTTAGGAAATGATTTAACTACAATTTGGGGCATCCAATCTTCATAAACCAATCTTTAGTGCCTATTCCTATTATTTTAATATTGTCCTAATATAATAAGTCATTATAATCAAATCTTATTTGGATAAGATCCTTACAACAAGTCACTCATTACATAAAGTATTCATTAATACTTCATAAGCCAGTCTCCGTTGGCTATGCTACTTATTTAATTATTTTCATGTTAGGGAAGTTATGAAGTTTTGAGTTTCTATTATGTTTATACTCACCTTTATTGACATCATATAAGAAGTCATTATAAGCCAATTTTATTTGTCTTTGCCCGGTATTTGCTGAAACTTCATTGGTAATCATATTGGCAATTGACATTCTTAAGCTCTTACTTTCATAGATCACTTTGAACATACGTTCATTAATTTTTCTTTGTTGCTTTATTATAGAAATCATTGGAAGTAAGATCATGCGAGCTAACATGATATCCAGCGTCTTCCCCACACCGAAAATAGGTTATTCACCGTCAAAATGAATCTAGATCATGTGAGCTACTTATGAAATCCAGTGTGTTCCCCACACCGACAAAGGGGTGATTCTCGGCTAAGGAGATTCCATATCAAGTGTTCACTCCACAAAAGAATGGATTGTCTTACGGCTACAGTGAACCAAGAACATCTTTTGAGCATTGACCGACATAGATCATATGAGCTAAACATGAAATCTGGTGACTTCCCTACACCGAAAAGAGGTGATCTGACTAGCCAAGGTAAGATCGAAACATACCTAGCTCTCTTAGGTGGAAACCACAGGGTAGTTCCTATGTTGTCTAGACATAGTTTGAAGACTAAGGACTTAAGGAGACTAATTATCCACCTCGGTGGTAGCCTCGTCTCATTAGACTTACACGTGCAAGCACATGCTCACAACTAGTCTATCATAGCTTTGCTCACTTTCATTATCTTCGTATCTTTTAGAGTTGACTCAAACATTGTGGAAGCCTGTTCCTAGATTGAGATTTACTTGCTCTATTGATGAGTCATCATCCTTTTCTTTACATTGATGAAAATATGAATTGTCCTTACATAATATCTTTGATGTTAATGAGACTGTTATCACACGTTCTAACACCATCATTCATGAGTATTTTTACATAGTAGCGTAGGTGTAAGTGAGGCTTGTCTCACTTCATTTACCTCATTCTGGTCACTTTCTTAACTTAGGAATCCTTAATTATGTTAGTACTCACTTTTCTTCCTTACTTTCATTTGATAGCTTCATATAATCGTTTATGGACGATGGAACTTCATTCAGTGAGTCACATATGTTCATAGTTCATTTGTTTAGGGCATGTTGTGACTTTTCTCAATGATTGGCATCCCCTTGGATATGGATTTTTCGAATTACCTTTGATTTGCTTAGATTGGCATTTCAATACTTTGGCTATATATATGATTGAAATAAAATTAGTTATGGCCTAAGTAAATTTGGAAATGGCTTCATAGCCATTTTATTGGCATAAGCCATACATTCACTCAAGTTTGATTTCATAAATAATTTTTAGTCAATCTTATATCATAAACTTAGGCATAACATTAATAGCCATTTTAGTTACCAATTGGGACAATATATTGTTAGCCATTTTATTGGCATAAGCCAAACATTCACTCAAATATGATTTAATGGAGATCTTTTTAGCCAACCTTATATCATAGTTTAACCATAAGGTTATAATCCATTTTAGACAGCATCATATTAACATTTAATGAATATAATTTATTCATATAATCACGCTAACAGTAACTATGCATTAAGGCGTTCAAACATAACTTAGCATAACATCATTCTTTAATTCATGTAACAACACTTAACATCATACGATTACAATTTCATAGGTTCATTCGACATTCATAATTCAATAAAACTATACATTAATATCATCCATCACCACATACCAACAACATGATCAATACTAATCTATACAACATAGAAATTGTAACAAGGATACTAGGAAAAAGTAAAGGTCGACAAGAACTTTGTGAAAACAGCCCTAGTTTTGAGATGTCATGGATTACGACGATGGGAAGTAATCTTGGATAAATAATTCCAGGAGAGAAATCTATTACTTAAGTATAAATTAATCTACGAAAACCACCTTTAACGGAAACTTGAAGAAACCTTGAAATCGCCTAGAACGTCTATGAACTTTCTGCCTCTTTCTTTCATTCATTTTAGCGTTGTGTTCTCTGATTGTTTGGTCGTGAGTTTTAGGTTTATGAACTGATTTTGACTCATTAAACTAATTCTTAATAATTTAATTAAATAAATAAATAAATTAATTACTAAAAAGCCCCTCCTAGATTTACTAGAAATAGAAAAACACAACACTTAGTCAAATCTGAATTTTTCCTAATAATTTCGTTTTGCCCCTTTAAATTAATTATTTAAATGGAAAATTTAATTAAGATACCTAGGATAATTAATAAAGTACCCCTAAATCATTGGAACTATAATTAATCCTTTGGATCATCCTAGGTTAAGTACTAGGATGTTTCTTGAGTTGTACTAGGTTAGTGTAAGAATTTCGGTTTGACCCCTTAAATTTAATTAATTAAATGTCTAATATAATTAAATAATTGACCTAGGGTAATTAATAAAGTACCCCTAAGTAGTTATAACCATAAATAATCCTTTGAACCATCCTAGGTTAGGTACTAGGTTGTTTTTTTCTTGTCTTAACCGAAATCAGGAAATTGCTTTCTGCTTTCGGTTTTGTTCTTTTAAATTAATTAATTAAGATGAAAAATTAATTAAGTAAGTAGTTCAGGGTACTTAGTAAAGCATCCCTAAGTATTAGGACCATAACCAACCCTTTGGACAATTTTTGGTTAAAGACGAGGTTGTCTCTTTAACTTGTTACAAAGTTAGTGTCACCCAATTAAGTCTTAGGTTGTCGGGTGTACTAGATAATTTATTTTTATTTGTCCTTGGTTAGTTAGTTATTTATGGAAGTATATTAGGTTCTGTAAATAGTCAGAGATCTACACCCCACATGGGTTAACCCATGTGCACGACTGCCCCTTTACTAACCTAACCAAATTGGGTTAGGGTGGTCCCCTCTTGACCGGTTCTCCCACATGCTTTGCCCATGTACTTGAACATGGGTTGGTTGTAATTTTCTAACTTACTATTATTTATGTTTCATTTGAAAATGTTTACTTATTGTCCCAAGGATCGTCACTATATCGTTGGGCACTAATCAATCTACATGATCATTTTAATTGATCATGTGCTATGGTATCTTGTATTGACACTTGGATGCCTCATACCTTTTATGAGTGAAATTAAGGTATTGCATTTTCGCCTAGGGTCTTCATTGAAGGTACATTTCTTGGTCAGTGAATCTTCGAATGGGTATGGCAACCCAAAATGTATTTAACTTATTCATATATAGAAAATTGGCTAATATCTCTTAGCCAATATTTCTATACTATGCCCAATATTTCTCAATATTGGGTGTTGGGTTTGCCTATGTACCCCTAATAGGCATCCTTAAAGACCTACTGGCTCTTCACTAGTCATGCAATTTTTTAGGAATGTTACTAGATTGCATGCGCATCCACCTTTTGCCTAAAATCGCTAAATCACCTCTCAACTCCTTGGCGTGCTCATTAATAGCATCAAACCTCATCATCATATTCTGCAACATATCCTCAACTCGCGTCATACTACCTCCACAATCCCTTGGAGCAACTTCCTGATTTCTAGGTGGAACATAGGGCCCACTCTGATCATTTTTGTTACAATAGTTAACCCGGTTGAAGTTGTTGTCGTGGTTGTAGTTTCCATCTCGAACATAGTGACGCTCTCGATTGTAATTCCCATAGTTTCGACCTTGATTTCCTTGACCTTGGCAACAATTCTCCTAATTAGAGCCTTAGGCGTTCGATCGGAAACCACCCGTCTTCTAATTTACTACATAAGAGTCTTCCTTATAGTAAAATTCATCTACCGGCAGTGGTGGCTTAGTCAAATAGTTCACCGCCTTCCCTTCTCTGCACTCGAAGTGACATGCTTCAATTCTAACCCAAGCTCCGTCCTCATTTGAGCCATCTCGTCACGAATCTTATCTGCGACCAGGTTTTGTGTAGCTTGCACTGCAAAGGTGCTTCTCCCAGTGTACGACTTCCTAGTTATCGAAGCCTTGTTATTTCGGGAGATTTTCATCAACTTCTCTGCGATCTCTACATAAGTGCACTCACCATAAGAACCACCTTCAATAGTATCGAGTATCGCCTTATTGTTATCATCTTGCACCCTATAGAAATACTCTTTCAATGATTCATCATCAATGCGGTAGTTTGGGACACTTCTCATAAATGCGGTGAACTTATTCCAAGAACTACTTACCGACTCCCAGGCAATGCCACAAAGTTGTTCACTCTATATTTGTGGTTGAGCTTTTTCGACACCAAATAGTACCTTGCTAGGAACACATCCCTCAACTGTTCCCACGTATAGATCTAATTATAGGGCAACTCAGTAAACCAAATTGTGGCCTCTACCGTCAGTGAGTTAGGGAACACCCTTAACTCGATGACGTCCATGTCTAAGTACGGCCTCCCTACACAACCCTTGTACACCGAACTCAGTTTGGCTATGTGAGCATGTGGATCCTCAGATGGTAGCCCCGAAAACAAACCTCTAGCAGTGATCATCTGCATCAAGCTACTAGCTACCGTGAATGAATTATCTTGTGGTAGAGGAGATAGGACAAGAGGTACATTCGAGTCGGCGATGTTGACATTTCCCCTATATTACTCTTGAGGGCGTGGGACAGGAGGTTTTCTCCTCGTAGAGCCCTCTCCAGGGTTCTCCAAAATAACTTGGTTATGATCATCAACCGGCGGAGGAGGTTGACGGTGGATCTCATCACCAACATTAGCAATATTTTATGGATTGTTTATTCTGCGGAGAGTATGGTTCAATAATTGATCAAATGGAAGCACTGGTTCTCCTCGACTCGTTGTACTTGCCATACACTAGAGCTAGACCTGAAATACATGAAAACAAAGAAAAAAGTAAAATTAGGAAATTATTGACTAAAATTCGTTAATTGCGCTTAAAGTTAATCTAAGACCCATTTTCCCCGGCAGCGGCGCTAATATTTGATACGCTCAAATTATACTTCCCTAAAGAAGTATAAGCGGTCGTATCAAGTAAAGAACCCAATTATTAGGTTGGGGTCTATCCCACGAGTAAAATGGTTTAGACTTAACTTTAGTCTACGATTACGTCTACTTAGTCAAGTTCTTTCCGAAAATAGTAAATTAAAGGTTTTTTTTTTTGTAAAACTAAAATGTTCGAATATTTCTAAGTGAATCAAGTAGCAAGGTTAAAACCTTGTTGTTTATCAAGTGATGAGAAAAACTAGTGTGTAAGTGTTCCCCGTAGGTTCATAACTCGCTAATCCTAGCTATATCAATTCTTTCCTAGTGTCTTGCATGCAAAATGGTAATTTATGTATCTCTAATTTCTTAATCCGGCAAGTAGAGAATATCACTCCGTACCTTGGTCCGGCTACGTGTGTCTGCTTTACTAAACCTTACCTTTACCTCATATTAAGCATCATATTCAATGTATGGCAAAGTTACTACTTTGCAGCAATTTGAACTAGCCTATTAAATAATGTATACTAAATCTATATTGATAATGCTTTTCCTATCAACTACCTCCTTCATACGGCAAGTATAAATAGGGGATGTTCTAACTCGTGCACTCGTTAAAAATACTTCTAAATGAAATATTTATCAATACATGCTAGAACATATTCTAGAATTGTTATTTATCTAGTTTTAACTTGTTAATCGCCCATGGTTCCCACAAGCCAAGTTGTGGATTTAGTTACCCATTTTTAGAAATACACAATTCGTGGTTGTTAAACAAGAATTCATGCACTTACATTGACAAGTTTGAAGAAAATCAAGAAATAACAGTTTAATTAACAAAAATATCTTAAGAATTGATTTGGGAAACTTGAAGTAATTCCCAAAATCCAAAGTTCAACTCCCAATAACAAGAGTATGAAAAATAACAATATGTCTAACCCCAAAAATGAGGTTTTTAACATTATTTATAATAACAAAGTCCTAAAATAAAAGGAGTTCTAAATAAGGAAAGTCTTTCCAGAAACGCGTCTTCAATCGACGACACCACTAACGGTCCATCGATGGAACGACCGAACGTCGACTCCCTCCGTCGGTCCATACTTAGCATCTTTTTCAGCCTTCATCCTGTCATATTCTCTGATCCAATCGACCGACCAACAGCACGGTCCGTCGATACAACTACAGTCCGTCGGTACCTCCGTCGTTCTATACTTGGTTTTTTTTATCTTCGGGTATTGGGACTAATCTCTGATCGGATCGACGATTTGCCAGGACGGTCCGTCGATAAGTTGACGGACCGTCTATCCTTCCGCAGCCCCAAACTTGGTTAGAATTCCCGGAGTTGCTTCAAGATGCTTTGACCTCCAGTCAATGACCATCATATACGGACCGTCGATGGAACAACAGGCCGTCGATGGCTTCGTCGTTCATCTCTTCTGCACAATCTTCTACATTTTTGTTTTGGATGACTTTCCTGCAAAACACAAATAAAAAATATTAAAATTACTTCAAAAAGGTCCTAGACAAACACTAAACTTAAGGAAAAAGCATTAAAAGTACCGTGAAACCACTGGACATCACCAACCATGAAAAAATAAGTTTAAAAAAAAATTATTTTACAATATATTTTCTAGGAAATTATTTTCCATGAAAAACATGTTCCTTCATACCAAACACACCGGTAATCTAGTTAGAGATATGTTTTGCAAGACATTAAATGAAATAGAATAGTTTCTTTAAATTTTAATGCAGTTGAAATCAATAAATAAAATAGAATAAATTTTAAATATATTATTTACCTTAACTCTAATATTTATGACATAATTGTTTTTATAGAAATACATTAATGAAGCCCCACATATATGTTCTTAAAGTCACTAGAGTGAATCTTTGAATGGAGACTTGAAGATGAAAAATCCTAATTCTTGCTTGAGAGGAACCTTTAGAAAGAAGAAATCAAACTTTGGGTCTTGTGCATGAAAAAAGTATTAGGCTAATAAATTACCCTTAATTCCACTTAGAATATGCTGCAAATTAAAGGAATGAGAATATATAAAAATGACCCTAACTTAAAAATGGTTGAAGGTCCGCCATGGACCGTAGAAGCTCACGTAGGCCAAACCTTGAGAAATCCAAAATTTTCAACCTATTTTGTGGACTATGATACGTAGAAGTCATATTATTCCTGAGTTGTGAATTCTGGTTTACAGAAAGATCTACAGCCCGTGAGAATTTCTATTGTCCGTAAATCAATAATTTTGTAGACTTACAGTTTTGTGAAATTTTCAAGATCTAATCAAAACTTAGAAGCTTTTAAGGTGTAATTTTATTAAACTTTGTCTTCTCTTATCAAGACAAAAATGGATCTTGCATGTCCTTTTAATGGTTCATTTATATACAACTATATCTAAAAGGAGATAACTAGTGAACTGTACTTTGGTTTCTGAACAGTTACTATATATATACTCTCTTATATTTTATACATTTTATTCTTGTGGACTCAAAAAAATTCTTTTTCAGCACCATATAGAATAACTCATATGAAGACTTACAATATAAAGTCAACAATCTAAATTGCATATATTTTTAAAAGGCAAAACACAATCATCCACGAAAATGAACGTGAATAGCTTCAACATCATAAAGAAACAATTAAATTTAAACTTGTGTAAGTGTTGTCATAGGTTTTTCTTTTAAATTCATTATTAAATAAATGTTTTTCTTCTTCCACCGTGGGTCCCTTTAACTTCTCTTGCTACTTTGAAAAAGTACTTTTTGTAATCTTTATATTTGTTTGTATTATGGTCACATTATCTCGATGAAGAGTTACATTATACTTTCTATGGAATGCTCACCAATTTCTTCTTGTGGTACCCTTGACTGGTTAAGTTGATTGACCTACACTATACAGAAGAAAATAAGCCACGTGGTGAGGTTGGATATAAGAAACATATGTAGACAACAAGAAAGGAAATTACAGTTTATTTATTTATGAATGTGGAGTTGGGCTACGTTGATGTTGCATTCTCAATAATGGTCCTTGGAACCTACAACAAGAAAAGAAAAAAATCCAGTATCATTATCTTTTACTAATTTGACTAGTTCATTTGCATTATTAAGTAGACAACAATAATTGAAGAGACCAATTTATTTGACTACTCATTTTTCTTGATTTATTAGGTTTAGAAAGGTCTTTCATTCTGACTTGTTGATGGACTTGTTGTTGCTGAAGTTCAGAGTGTTTGCTTCTGATAAGAATACAACATCTACTATTGTAACCTAATTACACTTGTTCCACACTTTTTGTTGTCTTTTCTTGATTTTATTATTAATCTAAGTTTTTAAAAATCTAATATTATTTTTGTTTTCTCATCAATCCATGTCTACCTAGTTGTACCTTGTATATTGGTGGAATTATATTGGTTCAATCCATATCTTAGGCTATTGCTCGAAGCTGACAATTGGAATGATAGATGCATTATAACACTTAATGTACTGGTTAATTGTATTGCATTCATTGAGATATATTTAGGTTTATCTTTCTTAATTCATATAGTTTTAACAAAATTATAATATGGTTTTTCTATTAGGTCTTATATCTTACAAGAGCATAATTTCTCTTTAAGATCAATCGAGAGTAGTATAAGTTAAATATCTTCAATTTGATAGCAGATTTGATCAAATTTTATGGAAAAACATTAGTCACTTTATCTTTCTTTTCTTATAGCTTCATCATGATTATTAGAGAGAATCTTTGAAAATGGTTCATAGTTTTGTCTTTGTTCTTTTGCAGTTTTGACATCATTTAGATTCTAATTAATTCAATTATTGTCCAAATATATTTATTTCTTACATCAATATTACAATATTGAATGAATCACACAAATGGTTTAATAACATATCACATTTTGAGAAAAGAGAAAAAATCATTGACTAATGAATGGGGGTTGTAATAAACCAACTCGAGGATTTTGAATCTAATTTTGACATCTCTTTCATATTCTTGGAGAATTCAGATTCTAAAATTGCTCCTGCAACTTTTTACAAGATATTCTACATTGTTTGTCCTCCAAAACCTTAAATCTTACAATTATTATGTTCAAACAAGATAACATCTATTATTATCTCATGAATGCATGAATTAAACCCTTTTATTTATCATAAATGAAAGTCCATGCAGAAGAGTTTTGTGAGATTTATATGTCCTCTTCAACAAGAGTAAGAAATCAATTCCATGTATCTATTATCTCACCTTCCACTAATGCGAATGCATCAAGATATAAGGTATTGTTTCCTTCAATTCCTATTTTAGTGAATAGTTGACTCTCTTTTTTGCTCCCATTTGAATGAAATCCCTCAACCCCTATTATACATTGACATCTGACTAAATTTATGTTTACAAGAAGCTAAACATATATAATTTTCCAAAAAGAAATATTCTGCAATTCACAATAGTTTTTTAATTTTCATCCAACTTCATAATGCATCTACTCCTTGGACTACTGCTCATTAGCTCAGCATAACAGGAATTGGAAATTCTTTCTCTCCCCAACTTGAATTAATTCTAAATATCTTCCACCTACTTCTAAGTTAAAAATTTAGAGCCAATAGCGTTGTGATTTCATTGATCACCACAAGAATGGTCGGGGCATATTGCCATGATCTTGAAACGTTGATCTTGGACAGACTTTGATGTAAATATGAATAATTTGCAACTTGACAACAATTTTCCTCGACTTTGCAGTTTGGTTCTTCTTAAACTTTATATTTTTTTCAAAACACAACGAGTGCCTCAAATACCCACTTAAATTCTTTGTTATTACTCAAAATCATATCAAGTCCAAATTACTTAAACTTTGGATCCTCCAAATCTCTAGTTGAATTAGTAACAATGGATACTTAAAGATTTTTGCCATCAAAATCGCCATGTAAACTCATTAATTTCTCATCTGATGTAGCACAATACACAATCATTATCTTGAGGGTTACTTGGTAATATGACAAACTTATAAAAGTTGACTATCCGTCGGTATTTCTTTAACTTGATTTTTTTCTATCTTTTTCATTAAGGCAACCCATTCTAAAGTAGAGTCAATGAATATATCAAAATCATATCATTTTCTTCCACGAATAATAGAGTCATTAGATGACTCACGTTCTTCACACGTGGCGTCACAATCATCACGTTTCTATGTTACATCCACATCTACCAAACCTTCTCCTCCTTATAATTGGTTTCCCTTGGAATATACTCCTATTATAGTTCCATTGGTCCTTTTTGGTGTGCTTTTGGCCTAAATAATGAAATCTTCAGCTCCCTTTAAATAGTCATAATAATCTAATGTCTATTAACATAGTTCATCATTGGCTCAAACACCCACCAACCATTATAAAGTACTTTAATATAACGGTGTACATATTAGAATCTTCATCTTCACATGTCGTCAAAAGAAAAAGTAGAATCTACTAGTTGTTATTATAAGTAAAGTTCTCTATTAATAAATATCTCGAATAGAAAATATAAATGACACAAATCCAATACAAAAATAAGTAACAAGTCATGAAAATCTAAATTTATTTTGAATTTGAATTATATAAACTTCAGTTCTTGAAGAGTTGACTTATATGTATGATATTTTATGCTAACTATGCACTTATTTATATGCAATTCTTAATTTTCACTTTCATCTATTATTTTGAATTGAAAAAGAAGAATAGGTCTTTATGTCATTATAATAAGTAGAACCAACACAAAAAAAAAAATTTCAAATAAAATTAGAAAATGCACTACAAATATTTGATTATTATAACTCGTAGATTTTTTAAGAAATGACATTTTATTCTTTATGTCAAATATTATATGTTGAATTAGGCTTTCTGTAACTCAAAATTTTACTCAAATTCTTATAAAATCAAATATTTTTTCATTTTCATCAATTATTATTATAGAAATAAGTTATATTAAATTAATCCAGTATTTATACGTCATTGTGAATATATGCGACTCTTGCAATAGAATTTCATTGGCAAACAAAATGATATTGTTTATGTTCAATAGGTGCACTAAATTGTTTTATATGTTATAGGGAACTGACTAAATTGTATCCTCATATAAGAGGAGAGACAATTAAAGAGAAATTATTCATCTACCAACAAAAAAAATCATTTATTAGAGGATTAATTCACATTTAAATTGACTAAGGGGAGAGGGTTGGGATATGGTTGTGAACTTTTGTATGAGAAATATTATTACGAAAGAATTTATAAACTTGGTCTATGCTTAGGTTTTTTTCTTTGTATAAAAATGTTTCTTATTGAAAAATTGGATTTGCCCTTGATAGGAGTAAAATATCTTTCAATGGATATTCATTATTAGTAGAAAAAGTGAAATCACCAAGTTTGATTATTTAAATGATAAATATAAATAATGAGGTACCTTAAGAATAAAAATTAAAATAAGACAATCACACAGGGACAATAAAATAATTATTTTCTCTATTAAATATTATAAGTTCACATTCATATATATTAACATTACAACATTACAGGGGAGCAGAGAAGCTTTTGAGAAGGAGGAGAAATTTTTTTACCTTGAAATGATCGATCTATTTAATTGTGGCAATAAAAGACAAAAAGAATAATGTGACAATGACATATTGTTGGAGACATTTATATAGATCAGTACAATATCTGAAAAGTTTTTTGGAATAACTGATAATTAAAGCAATTGAGTTGGAAAAAAGGAACTGTTACAGTGATCGAGAACTGTTCAGTTATCAAGGACTGTTGAGCAGCAATTATACGTTTTTGGAGAATTAAATTATGGCTTAGAATTTTAGCAAAGTAAACTTTTAATACATTAATATTTAATTAATATTTTAGGGGTAAAGTAGTAACTCAACTTTTGAGTTATGTTCTTCCTACGATATATGATATGATGATAACCATGAGTGGGGTAAGTATGAAACAATATTTTAAAATTTGGTATGGTAATTTTTGTATTCGACATCTAAAAATATATATCATTATCATACTAATTTAACTTGGTATAATTTAATATTTTTAATTTTAGTATATTACAGTATGGTTATTCGATAATCATAACTTGTTTGACTTCGACTTACATATATTCAGATAACAAAGAATTATAACTTTTTTTTTTAAAAAAAATCCTCTCAATGATAATAAACTAAAAACTATATTGTTAAACAATTAACAAAAAAACCTTTAACACATGACCGAGTAGTTAAAAACGAAATTTAAAAAACATTACCTAAAATTAGTAGTCTTGTACAATTTTACACAAAAAAAAATTATTCACTAACATCTAAAATATAACTTGAGTTTTATAGTGAAGTTTTGAGTTTTGAATATACAATTTGTTGATATATATACATATATATATATACTATATATATATAAGAGAACCGTAGGTTCATCTATGTTGCGCGACCACAAGTAAGAATTTCCTTTAAAATTTATTTATTTTCAAAAGTAGAATTCCTCTTTCATGAAAAATGTAACTTTTATGAAAAGTTACAACTTTAAAAAAGAGTTGCGTCTGTTATAAAAAATTGTTACTTTTAAAAAGAGTTGGGACGTGTATGAAAAGTTTTGGCTTTCATGAAAAGTTTTGACTTTAATGAAGAGTAGCGAATTTCTGAAAAGTTGCAACTTTTATTAATGTTTGTGAAGTTTCCGAAGGTTTGCAACTTTTTTCAAATAGTTGTAACCTCTGTCATAAGGTAAAATGAACATTTGTTCATACTAAACTTTCTTATCTATAAATAAAGGGATTTCCTTTTATTTTAAAACAACAAAAATTGTGATCCTTTTCTTCTCCTTTTGGAAAATTAAATATGCATGCACTTTGCACTCGTTGAGTGAGTTATTGACACCACTGTTTTTTAATCAATAAGTTGATCATTAAAATCGTTCGATCAAGAGAGGATGTAATTCTTTAAACAACTGGTATTGGAGGGGAATAGTTTTTTTAAGGTTACATTGTGCATTCAGTGGACTCGATTCTTTGATTGCATTCTATTTTTACATATCCTGGTATTTTTTTTAGCTCATTAATTTATGCTTATGATATTAATTGTTGTTTTTGAGTACATGTTTTAAACTTTCTACAAGGTTATTTTCTTCAGTTATATTGAACATATGCACATATAGTAATTTTTTTCATTGTGCAGAAAATAATTATTGTACTCAGTTTCAAGAATTAATGTTTTGATATTCTATATTAAATTATATAACTTAAAAGTACTATATATAAGCTTACATATTATCTATATATACATTGATATGAAATTTCTCCTTTATCAATTGAAGAAATTTATTATTCAAGTTCAAAAGTTATAATTGCTTTCATGTTAAAACGTAATTTCTGTTTTGAATATGTAAACAATTTTTTTTTATTTTCTCCTAAAACATATTTCACAATTGTATAATCTATGCAACTTAAATGTTTCTTTTTATTACGAAATGTCTTTGTATAGACTTTCTTATTTTCTTCTTTATTTTCCTTTTAATTTTATTTAAAGAATCAATGATTTATTATTTCATGAACAAATCCTTTATTAGAGGTTTTTCAACTACGTGATAATGACAAATAATCAAAATCATGATTGGAATATTGCTACTATTTTTTTAAGAAACTATTTATACATTATATTTAATGTATAAATATAAGTAAAATTATTTTTGCAAGTTCAATGCAATTATTATTTAAAACTGCAAAGCTCGAGCAAATTACCTAGTAAATATTTAAAGGAAAACCTCAACCCCGTGATGTGACAGCCCCAGAAACTGTCTTCAAAATTACCCCAACTACCCTTCCCCTATATTCAAACGCATCCCTTGCCATCCAGCGTCACTCTTTGCTGCCACCTCCTCCCTATTACAAATAATCCCCGACACAGCCCTTCCTCCTTCAGTTGCATCCAACACAGCCGGCGTGCACCCCCACAATCCAACAACAATCTGCAATAACTCGAGGAAGGCTTCTCTTTCCCTGCACTTTTCGCAGAAATTGTTTTCCCGGCCGTTCGTCCTTCAATTTCTCTTACTTCCTCCTTCAATTGCATTCAGCACAGCGTTGTGGACCCCTAAAATCAAAGAACAATTTGCACACCACCACCATCCATTAACACATCTACAATAACTCCTGGTACGCTTCTCTTGCCCTGCACTCTTTGTACAAATTGTTTTCCCGGCCGTTCTTCCTTGAATTGTTCTAACTTCATCCTTCAATTGCATTCAACACAGGGTTCTGCACCTCCACAATCCAAGAACAATCTGCAATAACTCCAGGTACACTTTTCTTGTCCTGCACTCTTCTCAGTAATTGTTTTCCCGGTTGATCATTTTTTCACCCTCCCCTACGCGTTACATCTTCACTCGGCCATTTAAATGTTGATAGCACTACCTCTCCATCAGTACCAATCATTCTGCACGACCCATTCACCAGGCCCAAATCCTACATATGCTTACAATTACAACATTTGTTGTTTGTAGTTTTGATGATTTGACAAACTTAGGGACCTTGTAAAGGTACCAGGTTTCTTACTTGAGTGTTGAGGATGAAACAAACCCAGGGACCTTGTAGAGGTACCAGGCTCTCATGGTGACGAGCCAGTTGACTGCCAGCTGGAGACGGTACAGAAAGTAGGTGCACTCTTCCCGATGGCGTCAGAAAGTAAGACTTCTCCAATCAATGGCAAAGAGTTTAAGGAAAGTGACTTGTCCATGTAAAAGGCACTTTCCTAAACATGTTTGGTAGTTTTTGAAACTTGAGATAGAACTTTTCAAGAACATTTGCTAGAGCTGCTAGCAAACAAAAGGCAAAATTATTCCAACAACAGCTGTAATCTCTGGAGCTTTTAGTGTAGCTGTTTAGGAATATATTCTCTTGTTCTTACATTGTAAACTATTCCTGAAACTATAAAGGAATCAGTGGGTAGTGTTAAAAGTCTAGGTTGTCCAAGTGGGATAGCTTAGTGGGTAGATTGTTTTCTACTTAGGTTTGTTAAGCAATAGAGACTATTGCTTAAACGTGAGATTAAAAACTTATTCTCACACTTGTTGTAATCGTGTTTTACTTTTGCTTTTGAAGATTAGTGAAAACGATTGAAAATCCTGTGAGACAGGTCGTGGTTTTACTCCCTTAAGCAAGGAGGTTTCCACGTAAAATCACTCTGTTGATTTTACTGCATTTAAATTTCTGGTTTTTTTCATTAGTGTAGTAAGGGACCTGGTCCATTACTTTGTTAAGTGAAGGCATATATTCTATCAAGTGGTATCAGAGCCGGCACTATCTATTTGGGTAACACCAAGGAAGTGATATTTGTTCTAGAATGGCTGCTCCACTTAATCTAGAAGAAGGTCAGTCATCAACAAGACCTCCCCGTTTCAATGGACATTTCTACAGCTGGTGGAAAGTTAGAATGCACGATTACCTCATGGCTGAAGACAGCGAGCTATGGGATATTGTACTTGATGGACCGTTTATTCCGATGATGGAAGAAAAGGATGGAGAGAAAACTAGTTTTGTTCCAAAGCCTAGATTGAAATACGACGAAGCTGATAGGAAAAAGATTGAAAAGGGCTACAAAGCTAAAACTCTTCTTTTCTGTGGGATAAGACCTGATGAGTTCAACAGGGTGTCAGCTTGTGAGTCTGCTAAGGAGATTTGGGACTGTTTGAAGACTGCACATGAAGGAACTGAACAAGTCAAATAATCAAAGATTGACATGCTTACCTCACGGTATGAGAACGTCAAAATGAAGGAAGGTGAAACAATCCATGACATGTTCACAAAATTGTCTTCCATTACAAATGAGCTGCGAAGTCTTGGTGAACCTATAAGCATGAGCAAACAAGTCAAAAAAGTACTTCGAATTCTTCCAAAATCCTGGGAAAGCAAGGTTGATGCCATTACAGAAGCCAAAGATTTGAAGGTGCTTACTATGGATGCTTTGATTGGAAATCTGAAGACAGATGAGATGAATCGAAATTACGATTCATCAAAGAAGGAAGCCAAGAAGGATAAGTCATTGATGTTGAAGTACAAATCAGATGAAGATTCCACTGATGATGATATGGCATATCTCATCAGCATATTCCAAAAAATTGTGAGAAAAAACAAAGTTTATAAAAGAGGAACAAATGGTACTCGAAATGCTACTCAAGGTGATATATGCTACAAGTGTGGAAAGGCTGGGCACTTTATCAGAGAGTGTCCTCTGCTCAAGACTGAAAACAAGGAACATCAAAAGCCAAGAAGTGAGAAAGAAAATAGAAGGGACCTGGTACTCGGTAAGAGAGATTGAAAAGCTGCTGCAGATTTGGTGGTCAAAAAGGCTCGTGCTGCATGGGGTGATTCTTCAAGTGATTCAGAAGATCCTGATGAACCAAAAGATGTGTCTATGGTGGCTGTGCATGAGGAGGAAACCGTTTTCAATGAAATGTTTGCTCTCATGGCTCATACAGAAAATGAAGAAGAGGACAACCAGGTAAATCTTCTTGATATGAAAAATGACTTGGATAAATATTCTCTTATAAAATTGAGAACATTGGCAAAAGTCATGATTGATTCTGTAATCGAGTTAACATCTGAAAGAGACACCATGAATGCTGAACTTGACAGTTTAACTGTAAACAAAGTTAAACTTGAAGAGAAAATGTCAAGAATGGTGTCTCTAGAGTCTGATAATTCTGAACTTAAGAACCAGTTGAATCAGATATTTGAAGAAGCTGAAAAGCTAAATGGAATGTCAAATGGTTTACAAGCTGAAATTCAAGAAAAATTGAAAAACTCTGAGAAAAACCTTGGTCTGTAGCTGGAAAAGAGCAACAAATTAGAAAAGGATATTGTCAAACTTAAGGAAGAACTTGAAAAATCCCTTAAGTGGACAAAACCTCAAAGTTACTGTCAAATGCTACAAATCAGAGTAATTTCAATAAGAAAGGACTAGGAAGTTTGAACATCACTCCTCCTTATAATCCTCACAGTAAGTATGTGTTTGTGTCTGACAATCTTCTATATCTTCATTGTGGTAAGAATGGGCATTTAAAGGGAGAGTGTGCTAGCTGGAGAAACTCCTATGAAAGACTCTCTAATTATGCTGAAAGGCAAAATTTACCAAAAGAGAGACCTGGTCCTCCAAAGCATGTTTCAACTCATAGATTTTCAAAGAAAAAATCTGTCACTGCTCCAATGTCCTTTGTTAGAAAGCTTCAAAATCTACCATATTGGACTAAATACAATCTAATCACTCCTTTGTCTGCCTTCTGGGAACTCAAATTGAAATGGGTTCCCAAGCTAAACAAGTGATTCTTGGTGCAGGTGAGTGAGAAGAGCAGCAGTCAATGTTGGTATATGTACAGTGGATGCTCTAAGCATATGACTGGTGATGTAAAAAACTTCCTCTCACTCAAGACACTTCAAGGAGGAGGTGTCTCTTTTGGTGACGGAAAGAAGGGGTACATTTTGGGAGTTGGCAAAGTGGGAAGATCTCTTGAAGATTCAATTGACAATATGTATCATGTGGATGGGTTGAAGTACAGTTTGTTGAGTGTGTCTCAAATCTGTGACAAAGGAAATGAAGTCAAATTTACTTATGAGAAGTGCACTGTGGTGAGTCTAACGACAAAGAAGGTAATTCTCACAGCACATAGAAGTAAAAATATGTATGTGGCCAACTTAGAAACGTCTCATGGAGATGACCTGACATGTCTTAGTGCTCAGAATGAGAATGCTGATCTTTGGCATCGTAGGCTGGGGCATGTAAGCTCATCTTTATTGAACAAACTGATTTCTAAGGACCTGGTCTGAGGTTTGCCAAAACTGAAATTTGCTGTAAAATCTGTGAAGCTTGTGTTAAAGGAAAACAAATCAGATCATCCTTTAAGCCGAAAATGCAAGTAACATCATCAAGAACACTAGAGCTGCTTCACATGGACCTATGTGGACCCTTGAAGGTTCAAAGCAGAAATGGAAAGAAGTACATTTTGGTGATTGTTGATGATTACTCGAGATATACTTTGACAAGATTCTTGAAATCAAAGGCAGACACATCTGAAGAGTTGGTGGTGTTTTTCAAAATGATTCAAACCAAATTGAATCAAGTCATTTGCAGCATTCGATCTGATCATGGTACTGAGTTTGAGAACTCAAAACTAGATAAATTCTGCGTGGAGAATGGTACGAGTCATAATTTTTCTGCTCCAAGAACTCCTCAACAAAATGAAGTAGTGGAAAGGAAAAATAGAACCTTGGTGAACATAGCCAGAACTATGATTATTGAATCAATTCTCCCTCAAAATTTCTGGGCTGAAGCTGTTAACTCAGCATGTCATGTTACCAACAGGTGTCTGATAAGAGCTGTTTTGAATAAAACCCCCTTTGAGCTGCTCAACAACAGAAAGCCTATGCTGTCCTATCTTAGAGCATTTGGATGCAAGTGTTTTGTGCTGAACAATGGAAAGGATGATCTGGGTAAATTTGATCCTAGGAGTGACGAAGGAGTGTCTGTTGGATATTCTTCATATAGCAAGGCTTACAGAATATTCAACAAATGAACTCAATGCATTGAGGAAAGCATTAATGTTGTATTTTATGAAGATGGATGCTTGAAGAATAATGGATCAAATGATGAAGATGATGTGATGAAACTGTTCAATTCGAAGATAATTGAAGGAAGTGAAGCTGATGCAGAACAACAACTGAAAAATGACTGTGATGATCAGAATCATAGTTTACCTGAAGAGGCTGATGAGGTTGAAAAGGGCGATGAGGTACCTGGTACTACTCAGAACTCCAGCCAGAGTACATCAAACTCCCCAGAAAATGATGTCTCTCTTGATGAAGAATAACATGCTGATCAGCTCAACTAGTCTGCTCCAAGATCAGGATGGAAGCATAGTTCATCATATCCTCTTGATAATCTTATTTCTCCTTTGAATTCTGGAATTCATACTAGATCAAAAACAAGAAATCTAGTTGCATTCTCAGCATTCATATCATCTATTGAGCCCAAGAATGTGAAAGAACCATTAGGTGATGCAGATTGGATCAACTCTGTGCAAGAAGAACTTCATCAGTTTGAAAGAAGCAAGGTATGGTACCTGGTTCCTCGACCTGAAGGTAGAACATTAATAGGAACCAGATGGGTGTTCAGAAATAAGCTTGATGAAAATGGAGTGATTACTAGAAATAAATCCAGGTTTGTGGTTCAAGGATACAATCAAGAAGAGGGAATAGACTATGATGAGACTTTTGCACCTGTTCCCAGAATGGAGGCTATTAGAATTTTAATAGCTTTTTGTGCATTCATGGGGTTCAAGCTGTATCAAATGGATGTGAAGAGTGCATTTCTGAATGGAGATCTCAAGGAGGAGGTGTTTGTCAAACAACCTCCTGGTTTTGAAGATGCAGAGCTACTAGATCATGTGTTCAGATTGAATAAGGCCCTGTATGGTCTGAAGAAGGCTCCAAGAGCATGGTATGAAAGGCTGTCAAAGTTTCTGCTGAAGAATGGTTCAAAAGAGGCAAGATAGACAATACTTTGTTCTTATTAAAAAGAAAACAAGAATTGCTTATCATTCAAGTTTATGTGGATGACATAATTTTTGGAGCTACTTCAGAATATCTGTGTGAAGAATTCTCATCACTAATGGGAAGGGAATTTGAAATGAGCATGATGGGTGAATTGACATTCTTCCTAGGTCTGCAAATCAAGCAATCATCAAATGGGATTTCAATTTGTCAGGAGAAGTACATTAAGGAGCTGCTGAAGAAATTCAATATGTTTGACTATAAACCTATTGATACTCCTATGGGAACAAATTCCAATCTTGTAGTAGAGGAATCTGATCCTCTTGTGAATCAAACAATGTACAGGGGAATCATCGGATCCTTGTTATATCTGACTGCTAGCAGGCATGATATTGTTTATAGTGTTGGAATGTGTGCAAGGTTTCAAGGATGTCCTCGTGATTCACACTTGAAGGCTGCAAAACGTATTCTCAGATACTTGAAGAAAACAGGGGACCTGGTTCTCTTCTATCCAGCTGGTGACACTTTTGATCTGGTTGGTTTTGCAGATGCTGATTTTGCTGGTTATCAAGTTGACAGGAAGAGTACCTCTGGAATGGCTCATTTCCTTGGATTATCACTCATCTCACGTGGAACCAAGAAGCAGAACTCTGTGGCTCGTTCAACTGCTGAAGCTGAGTATGTAGCTGCTGCAGCCTGCTGTTCACAGTCGCTGTGGATCAGGCAACACTTGGAAGATTTTGGGATTCACATCAAAGCAATTCCTCTTATGTGTGACAATACTAGTGTTGTTAGTATGGGAAAGAATCCAGTACATCATAAGAGAACAAAGCATATTGATGTTAGACATCACTTTTTGAGAGATAATGTTAAGAAGGGAAATATTGTGCTCACTAATTGTCCAACTGAGGAGCAAATTGCAGATATCTTCACCAAGGCTCTCAGCAAAGATCAATTTGAGAGAAATCGGTTGAAGTTGGGCATGTTGATCTCCAAGTGATGTTCTTAGCTTCCAACAGTTGAACTCCCTTGATGGCTAAAAACAGACTCCAATTACATGTGTGAAGATAGTAGTTCAGGTATCCTTTGTGTGAATATTTAAATATCTGAATAAAGATCCTTTTTGTACCTTTTGTAGGTATACTTTTTGGAAGGACTTGCTTATCAACGGAAGTGACTAGAACAACTAAGGAATGAGGTTTCTAATTGTGCTATGGTACCTGGTGCCTTTCCAGGTTAGCATTTATACATTAATTTGAAACTGAAAAATATGACCGTTGATAATGCCACGTGTCAGTTCGGTCACTCTGACCGTTAGTCCCATCGTTTCTCTCCCAAACGACACATCCAATCACGGACCTGGAACCTTTTCACGCCTTTTTAAAACCCTATTTACTTCTTTTGAAATCTCATCTATCCTTTACCATTCTTCTCATTTCACGAAGGGTTTAAGCAAAAGTTAAAAAAGCAACCTTTATTTCTTCTTCTTCTTCTCTCTGTTCGAAAAGCCATTTCCTTGTGTGTCAAACATGTCTTCTCCTTCATCTTCTTCCAAACAGATGCTAGATGCTCTTAGCGAAATAGAGCCACTTGCTTTCTATTCCCCGTCTACTGTACCGACCAGACCCAATCCCCCTTCTAGTTCTCAACAAGACCCACCCAACAATCCTTTCTATGCGAAATAGAGCCACTTGCTTTCTATTCTCTGTTTCAAGATATGCTGCCTCACAATCTCTTCGATGGAGATCTACCCAAGCATAAGGCATCTGAGTACAATATATTGGCAGCAAGTGAGGAATTGGTGATTGAGAGCTTGGCTATGATGCAGGAAGAAGCAATGGCAGAGCAAACTGAAGTCTTGCAGAGGGAAGAGGTAAGAAACACTCAACCCATTTTTGATAAAACGCCTGATATAGGAAGGTACCCTTCTTCCTCCTCCCCTGACTTTGAAAGTGAGGAGGAACCTTTAAAATGGAAGGTTGAGCGAAGAGAAGGTGAGATGTCTAGAAAAGGGAAGAAGAAGGTTGTAGAAGAGGCCCCCAGGAGAAGACCTACCACTAGGTCTGCCGCTCAAAAGTTGATGGCCGATGCCTTGAAGGCCAGTGCACGCTCTACTACTGTAGTTAGAAGTGCCCGAACCTTCAAGGCATCAAATTTTAAAATACCTGAGACTAATGTTGTTGAGTTATCTGGTGAGTAAATGGAAAATAATCTAAGAAGAAGAGGTCAGAAAAGAAAAAGGGAAAGGTTACAAAGAAGGTTGAAAACACTAAGTCAAAAAAGAAGAGTTCTGAAGGAAAAAGGAAGAGGTCACAGGGACCTGGTTCCCATGCCTGGAGAGATGAGAGTGTAAACATGCAGGAAGTTGTTGACAGCCTGAGAAACCAAGCCGTCTTGGCAGGGAGAGTTTTTGATATGGGAATCATAACTCTTCCTGACATGGACTCTCTTCACGATATGGTAGAGATCTAATCTTGGCTACACTTGTTCAACAGAAAATCCCCCATCATACATGAAGAAGAAGTGCGCGAATTTTACTATAATGTTCAATTCAAGGAAGATGGGAGCATCCTCACACGGGTAAATGACATTGCTGTACATTTAGACGAGGGTGTGTTGAGCAAAATTCTCAGGGTGCCTAGAGAGGGGACCCGGTCTGTACTGAAAGAACTTGCTCTTCTGAGTTTGCTTCTGTGATTTCTAAGACACCCACAACCAAGATTGCTAGGATTTATAAGAAAATCATGAAGAGCGAGTACCAGTTGGTCTTTGAGTTCATCAACAAAGTTCTCCTTCCTCGTACTGAAAAGAGGACAGTAGCAACTGCCGCTGACTTGTTTGTAATGGAGATGTTGTGTAGCTTCGAATCCCTGAACCTCCAAGACTAATGCTTGAGCATATCCACAAAATAGTCATTGAGAGGAAAGGTGTTCACGGAATGGGCTACGGATACTTTCTCACGGAGGTATTCAAACATTTTCAAATTCCTCTCAGTGTTGGAAAGATTGGGACAGTTAAACAGACTCTCTCCGAGAGTACCTTGGTTGAGGGCGAGTGCATTGAAGGAAGAGGCTATCCAAAGAGCAAGATGGCTCAACTTATCGAAGATCAGGATCAGCTTAAGCACGAGGTTGAGGAACTCACTGTGCGTTTGAGTGGTAAAGAGGCCGAGATTGCTATACTCAAAGCAGAACTGCTTACTGCACAGAGTGAGGGACCTGGTTCTTCAGTGGTACAAGCTCTGGAGAGAGAGAATGCAGAGTTGAAGGCAAAGATCACTGCCCTGCAGGAAAAGGCTATCAAAGACAATGATGCTTCCAATGCACGACTCACTCTAGTCATCCAGTCCCTGTCTCATCCTCCCCCCTCTTCCTAGCCTGTTGAACAATCATCCCATGTGTCGTCTTTTTTTGTGTGGCTTATCATTGTGTTGATGGATATTCAGTTTGATTTTAATGTATTAATGTTATGATAGCATGCTGGTTAACTTATTCCTTTGCTGGTCTGATTATCCTCTTTTGTGAATGCTTTTCCCTTACTTATTGATTGCTAATTAGCTTTGATCTTGTTCAGATTTCTGTTGACATCATTGGTTTACTGCATATCTTTTTTATGATGCCAAAAGGGGGAAGTAACACTGTAAGTAGCTAAATGATTATTCATGTGGGGGAATACAGTGAGGGGGAAGATACAGGTGAGGGGGAAGATATAGTGAGGGGGAATATAGAACGGGGGAACAAAGTTGGAGAAGATCTGAGATCATTGTTTGTCATAATCAAAAAGGGGGAAAATGTTATTTGTAGTTTTGATGATTTGACAAACTTAAGGACCTTGTAAAGGTACCAGGTTTCTTACTTGAGTGTTGAAGAAGAAACAAACCCAGGGACCTTGTAGAGCTACCAGGCTCTCATGGTGACGAGCGAGTTGACTGCCAGCTGGAGACGGTACATAAAGTAGGTGCACACTTCCCGATGGCGTCAGAAAGTAAGACTTCTCCAACCAATGGCAAAGAGTTTAAGGAAAGTGACTTGTCCATATAAAAGGCACTTTCCTAAACATCTTTGGTAGTTTTTGCAACTTGAGATAGAACTTTTCAAGAACATTTGCAAGAGCTGCTAGCAAACAAAAGGCTGAATTATTCCAACAACAGCAGTAATCTCTGGAGCTTTTAGTGTAGCTGTTTAGGAATATATTCTCTTGTTCTTACATTGTAAATTATTCCTGAAACTATAAAGGAATCAGTGGGTAGTGTTAAAAGTCTAGGTTGTCCAAGTGGGACAGCTTAGTGGGTAGATTGTTTTCTACTTAGGCTTGTTAAGCAATAGAGACTATTGCTTAAACGTGAGATTAAAAACTTCTTCTCACACTTGTTGTAATAGTGTTTTACTTTTGCTTTTGAAGATTAGTGAAAACGATTGAAAATCCTGTGAGACAGGTCGTGGTTTTACTCCCTTAAGCAAGGAGGTTTCCACGTAAAATCACTGTGTTGATTTTGCTGCATTTAACTTTCTGGTTTTATTCATTAGTGTAGTAAGGGACCAGGTCCATTACTTTTTTAAGTGAAGGCATATATTCTATCAACATTATTTTTGCGCAAATGTATACTCATACTCTGTTTATTGAGAACACTGCCTTATGTATTACATACTTTCTGTTTCTAATTTCTACTCCTGCTTGCACGAGGGCTGTTTTTTTATTAATTTTTAAGAAACCAAATTTATTTTATGCACTTCCATACACATTCCAAGGCTAACTTCTGCAACTTTTCATGGATATTGTACTGTTATAATACTTGCATAGCCGTTTGATGTTTTTTCATCCTAATTATATTACAAATTTTACTTGTGGTTCACTGCCATGAATACAACCCTCACTTTCCAACCTATGGTTGTTTCCCATATGTAACTAAACAAGACCTTTACGTAAACTTTTTACCCATGAAATTTGATAGTGGTGAGAATGCTATTGTCCATTCTAATTTGAGTATATCTTCTATATATTTAGTATCTCATTTTTAAATATAAGTATTATCAGTTAATATACATATGCCGTCGGTATTAAAATTTGTTGTCACTTGATAATATCTATTTGCAAACTTAGTTTCACCATGGACAATGGTGCCTCTTCTCCCGGTTCATATTTTCACTCCCCTCCTTTTATACAAACGCTTAATATGTGTTACTCCTCTTTATCATCTTTCAGGACTCCTACTATAGACACAGACGAATTGCCTCCTGCTTAGGATGTTAAGAAACTCAAACATATCCCTTTTCAATCGAGGTAATCAACTCTCTCCCTACATTCTTCAATTTACACCTTTCATCATTTATTGGTTGTACCACCCTCATACCCTTGAAGCTATTCAATTACTATAACGTATAAGCACACATGCATATTTTCAATGCATTGCTTCTTCCACCAATTCACACTTTCATGTCATATTTTATTAATGCCACGCTTAAATCTTCTATTCTTCTCTATGGACGAACAGATGCCCTATTATATACGCAAAAGAACTTCCTCGGCGTTGTCGCTGCAAATAAACTTCATCAAAACCTCAAACGAACCAGGTAATCAGGTGTTAACATACATAAACATAGTTACGTCTTTCCCAATTTATTTGTTATCTCACCCTCACACCGTTGACGTTAAATTGAAGTATCCTATTAAATGATGCTTTACTTCCTACAATCTATCAACACACATGACGAAATCGAATGAACAAATAACCGCATTAGACCTTTCAAAGCTAAATCCTCTTACCGAATTATCAGGTAATTCCCACATTATAACTTCTATTTCATTATTGTTGGTCACAGTTAACATTTGTCGTTTCTCTTCATTCAGAAGCTGAACTACCTCTGAATCACGTTTAATGGGCATACAATCAGCTCTCCAAACAGCGAATCAACTACATGCGGCAACAACACGACTACCTGAGGGCCTTCATTCACATTAGAAGCATAGAAGTGTCACCAACAAATTATCAAACGGAGCCACCGCCTTATGTACCGATAGGTTATTAACTCATGTTAACCTCTTCACTTTGCTCCCCCCCGGGGGTTACTATTCAAATTGTTGCTGTAATGTCCTTTAATTAAGAAAAACTGTCTCCTATTAAGTTTGAATTATAGTACAAAAACACATTATGATTGTATCTATCCTTCATTAGCAATTCTGTCCCTTTAGTAACGTGAATTTAACTAAAATCGCTAACTAATTTCCATTATACATGCTATATATACTGAAGCCTTCAACAGAGGACAAGGTACTATTATGTACCATTTGAAGTCCTGCTGAACATAGCGTCTCCTCATATGATATATTCATATAATGTGTCAGCCGTTTATCCTGTCATTAATAATGGTGTGCAGGCGCCACCAATATAGAAGATCCAAAAGGGCAGCTTCATAGTCAATTTGGTAGTACACATTACAGTATTTATAAAACCATTGATGATAGAATAGATCTATGACGTCTGTTGCATGAAGTCAAAAAATAACGGTATAGAATAGGAAGATTGCTAATAAAACTTCTGGCACAAATCACTGTGGATACTATTTCGACTTAACTATTACAAGACTCATGGATAATCATAAAGTAGCAAGCATTACCCTGACCAGTATGGATACATGCTGACTGTTAACATTGAAAAAAATGATATACAACTTACTGTATTGTTAATAATAACGTACTGTACACATGATCAAAATACCTAAATGGTTTTATCTGATAGTAGCGGCACTTGATTATATACAAATCACAAGCCATATACTGTCATTTATGTTATAAAATACTTGATAAGAGCCAAAATGTCTACACATAATTACTATAGAAACTTCTCCATATCAATTGAAGTATAGTATTAGAACCATGAATTATAAAATGCAAATGTACATCTGCTGCATAGTACAAAAAAAATTATGTACTACAAAACATACTATTACTAAGAAATAAATTGACAATACAATTACTATTGATACATATTTATTTGGACAGAAATTATATTTAAGACAACCAAGTAGTCTATCAACTTATAATGCATTCTAATTGGATATATATATATATATATATATATATATATATATATATATATAT
>NC_028637.1:26624889-26643505 GCF_001406875.1 Solanum pennellii | reverse complement strand
TATATATATATATATATATATATATATATATATAACAGCTTGAATATTTCATATTTAAGACTTGAACAATTCATTATGTGTAAGATCATACTGCGTGATTCTTAATTGTTCTTAGCTATTAAGGTCAATTTCTTAGTGTGGGAATGATTTTTATAAGAATTAAGGCCACAAGAAACCCCTAGCACAAAGTTTATTTGATAGTTTTTTTAGAAATTGAGTTTTAATATGAGATTTTCCAAAGATGAGCTTTAAAAAATAAATCTCTCAGTACATGATGAATTAGGTGTCCGGTGACCTATCAAATTAAAGGTCATGAAGTCTAATATCAAAGTCCAGTCCAAGTTTGCCTCTTTTAAAGTTTGGAGTAAGATGTTATACACATTTAAGTAAGGCCCTGTCAGAAAGACAAATGTTCACGGTAGGCTATATGGCCCATGAAGAGTTTCATGGACCGTGGATCCTTAAACGGTCCGTGAAACCTTCCTTGAAGGGCTCTCTTTTAGTTTTTTAAGCTGGGGACATTTTGTTCATTCCTCTATGTTTTTGGTACTTAAATTACGTCCCTTTAACCCCTATTTAAAGCCTAATCAACGCCGTATTGCACCTTATTAAGGACTTAGAAAGTGTTAATAAGTTCTTTTACGTTCATTAACACTTCAATTCATTAGAGAAAGGTTTCAAGAGGAGAAAAGTAGGGTTTTAAGCGTTCTTCGAGTTACATCGATTTCTCCAAGAACTTCATTCTTCCAAGTATGGAAGTCTATCATAGTGTTGTACTACTTCATCCTTACGCGCTACATCTACTTTCACATCAATAAAAGATTAATCTAGGGGTCTATATATACTTATATTTGAGTATTCTTGAGAGGAGTTGATATTGAGTTTTGAGTTCTTGAGTTACTGATTATTAAATTCGATTTCCTGATTATTGAGTTGCTATATTTTGCATTGAGATTATTTAATTGATTGATCATTTTTATTTTTCAGTGTGAATCCTATTTTATGTGTATTCGTTGAGGTCTTATTGAGAATCTTGTAAAAAAAATATGATTGTTTAAATCGAGTTTATAGAAAGAGCTTAAAAAAGACATAAGCAAGAGTACAAGGGAACTAAGTATTTCCCAATTGTTTCATTTGTCCATGAAGAAAGATAATAAATTTTTTGAGAGAAGTTAAAAGAGTTTCCAGAAAGATTGAGAACAGAGCACTAACCTCTTAAAAAGTCCCAATTTGAGTAATTATCTCAACCCAATATGAATTTTTTGATTTAGCAATGTGAAACCTTGTTTTGTTAATGATCAATAAGTTTTAGAGATACTTCACAGCAATTACCTCTTTGAGAGGATAGTTTGAGAAATTATCTTAAACCAGATAAAGATTATGTTTTATACATTCGAGCAAGAGTAGATATTATTGGATGAAGTATTGAGCACTGACATGGGGGAGAGTTTAGAAACCACATAGCACCAATAAACCATGTTTTTCAAATATGATTGTAGAACCATAGCTTTCAGATGAATCCTTAGTTCCTTTGGGAAGAGATTAGTGGATCCACTTAGTTGTGAGGTTTTATGCCCAACGCACTATAGGATAGTGCGGGCAACATGGACAAGACGTTGTATTATCAGGTAGCTTATAGTGATTGTTGTGAGTGATAGTTTCTCTCAATAGTATTAAGTGTATTTTTATATATCACTAATTATGTTGAGTTTAGATATGAAAATGTATTTTGGTAACCTTTAATTTATTTATCTCCCTTAATTCTTTATATTCACCTTAAGTACATTGTTATGTAGTTTACTACTTTCGTTTAGATAGTTCACCTGTGCTATATTACATATTGATATATTTAAATGTATTAATTTCATTAGACCAGCATCCTTTAATAATGCATGTCCTGCCCCATGCCTACACCCCGGAAATGTCCGACTTTCGAAGACCATTGTTGGTCTCGAAGCTAATGAATCCTCAAAACACTACTATCTATGAAACATCTCAAAGCTATTGTAGACGTCACAAAAACCCACGATATCTTAATAAGACTGAAAATGATAGTGGAATCCGTAGAAGCAAGGATGCTTACAAATCTAATTAGAACAACAATTTTATTAGTAAAGTGCATGTTGATGAACCTTAATACCTATATCTGCATCATAAAAAGATGCAGGTGAAATGACGTGAGTAGATTGAATTTACGAGCATGCAAGGAGAACTCTAAAGCATAGGCAGAAGCTGGAATTAATTTTTAAAAGTAAGAACATACTCAGCTCATTTCAACTCAACTCAACTTAAGGATAGTTAACTCAACTAAACTACGGATACTCAACTCGATTCAATAGAAAAGCAACAATAAAGATGTAGTATAAAGAAAGATTTTAAAACACTAGATAATCTTAATTGTAAGATTCTCTAACAGACATCAATTGTTCTGAGCTATGTGATGATACAGTGACTCGTACACCATTTAAAATTGTCTTATACCTTGTCAAAGTATAAAACATCCTAAACTAAGTGGGTCCACTAAGTTTTGCTTAAAAGCAATATCGGATCATCGAAAAAGTATGATCATTTACCCATGTTGGCATACATAGTTTATGAGGATTTTTTGTTTTCTCAACTCATCACCATATAAGCGCTCAATTCTACTCCTAATAATATATATAACTCATATTCATATGTTTTTAAATAAAACATAACTCCTCCTCAATTTGAGATATTATTCAAAAGATTTCTCTTAAAGGGGATTATGCTCAAAACTCCTCATAAACTAATTTAGAAATCCATTTTTCTCTCAATTTAGGTGTAAATGTGTTACATACTTGGGAATACATAGTCCCCTCATTCTCACTTTAGAAAATGAACTCAATTTTCCTCATTCTCATACACATTTATTAAAATCTTAAAACAAGTCATAAATAATTATAGAAGACTTCTCAAAATGACTCAAGACTTTCTTAAATTGTAATATTAATCTTTACATTAATTTGAAATCAAGCTTTAAGAGTTATGATTTTTAATGTACAATATCTCAATGATTTAGGAAGCTTAGAATGTTGATGATAAGAAACGAGTAAAGAATCAAATCAGAGAACATTGACACTAAGTGGAGGGTTAATTTAATTTTTAGTTGCAAAATTAACTTTTGAGGCAGAGGACATTGTATCCTTTCCGTGATACGGAGATATGGGTGACTATTTGAAGACTAAAAATCTTAAGTGTCTCCTCGACGGGGACCGGGGCACATTTATTTTGCCGATCTATTCTACCTCTCCCAACTTGACCAAACTCATACCCAAAGAAGTTTCATCATCCAAATTACCAAAATTTCACAAACCCGAAATTATTTTGATGAAACCTATATAAAAATCTATCAAAGGAACATAACCAGTTTGCAAAAACCCTCTCTTCAAGAACTCAAAATCCTCAATTTATTAATTGTACTCAAGAAGTAACTAGTAACCTTCAATATGGAATTAATGGGTAAACTGTTACATGACGGACGTGGGGGAGAAAAAATCCAACACTACGAAAACTTACATACTTCAAAAGAATCAAGTTCTTGGCGATTTCCCCAAAATCTTGAAGAATTTCTTAAAATCTCTCTTTTCTCCTCTTGAACTTTGCCCCAGTTTCATGAATGATTTTGAACGAATCCCAACTGAATTGATATGATTAGAACACTAAATTAGGTTGTAAAATGTTTTACACCAGTTGGGTAAAGAAAAGACCAAAATACCCCTCTTTAAAATAGATGATTTTCCTTAACTAGATATGTTGTATTGAAATGACCATATCACCTTCATCTGAACTCATAACTTAGCAAACTTTGTTGCATTAAGAAAGAGTACTCAGCAACCTTGGATTTTATATCTCATGGGATACCTAAATCATCATGTGCTGAAAGTTATGATCATTTGAAGTTGTTACAAAACTCACAATTTAAAAGTAGCTTGTACAAAATCTCAATTTAGCAGTTTCAAATTTAGTTCTTTCAAGATTTAGATATTCCTAAGACCGAGGTGTTACAGTATCCCTCCCATGGGACAATTCATCCTCGAATGAGATCACTCTAAACATTATTGGAGGTAGGAACATCTAACACCCAACTCAAACACCCAATATGTGATTAAACATAACATTGCATATCAATTTAAGGAGTACCAACAAAATTAATACCTTAGATTGGTACCTCCTAGATGAAAATATATGTGGGTATTTCTTCTTCATATCCTCTTTATCCTCCCTCGTAGCTTCTTCAACAAACTGATTCCTCCATAAGACCTTTACTGATGCTACCTCTTTTGTTCTCAACTTGCAAACAGATGACAAAATATCTCAATGAGTATATGATGTGTCCTCAAATTGGAATGATATAGGATCTTATTTTAATGCAAATAGTGTTCTAAAGTGTATATTTTATCTCGATATCCCATAAAAACGTCTAAGTTTTAGGTATTTGAGGATTTGATAGGAGCATGTACTCTTAGGCGCAAAATAAAAGAAAAGAGCTGAACATGAAAAGTGTGCATCGCCATGTGCACATGGTGATACGCCATTTAGCAGTGTTCCACCTTCTGTTATACAAAGTGAACCTTGAAGAAAGTGGATCAAAAGGCGCCGAAAATAAGCAGTCGGCGCTTCGCAGAATAGTTTCGTGAAACAGAGTTATTCTGCCCAACTTTGCAACATATATGGATAAAAAGGCAAGGCAAAAATGGCGAAGAACCAGAAAAAGGATGATTCACCGAATCACTCGCGAAATAATGACTAAAGACACCGAATGGATCCACCAACAGTAAATTTGAAGCCTATAAACACTAAACTCTTTTATTATTTGAGGAGAGTTTTTTGAGAGAACTAGAGAGTGTAACATTAGATAATTAATATTTTATTTTAGAAACTTTTTTCTTAAATTTTCTTTCATCTTTGGAGAGGGTTTTGAGGAAAGGTGAGATTTGAAGTTCTTTGTCCAATCTTGGAAGTTGGTCTTCTCCATTTACCTTCTTTTACGAATTTTAAGGTTTTATATATTATACCTATTTGATATATTTATTATTTTAAGTATATCTAATTATTTCTTGATGTGTGGCTAAAAACCTCATTGTTTTTGTGTGATTTAGCAAATATGTGTTTATATTATTGTTGTATCTTTCTTGTTGATAGGATTAGATGCATTTTAAAGGTGATTTCACCTGGTGGTTGTGGTTTAATTTAATGGTTTAATAGGTGCAAATACAAAATCACCTATGTATTTTCGACTTACTCGATAGGGAGATCGTGAAACCAAGACCACTACACTGATAGCCTAAGGAGTGGTGCGACATGAGGTTCAGCCCGAGAGTGTGAGCCATAGTCCGATATCTAAGAACCTTCTATCGAAATGTCAGGATGTGGGTAAGGCGTAGGCTTGTTTATTTAGAAGAGTGGGTGTCCAAGAGGAACCCATTTGATTTGGGGTAAGTTTCTTGAGAGGGAATTCACAATCACCTAAAGCTTAGCCTAGTCACTATTGTCTTGAGAATTTTACTATCAAAAGCATCCACCCATTAGTTTGTGTAAACATATATTACGGTCACACATCTAGAACTCTCTCTCATACTTGTTTTATCTTCTAGTTTTTCTATTTTCAACTTGTGACAAAACCTTTTCTTGATATACGACACTTTGGTGTGACCAATTTAACTTGTTTTGTTTTAATATTCGAAAATTTCTTGAACTATCACTATTTAGAACGGAATTCTAAGTACTTACTACTTTCACTACCACTCCCTTCGTACACGACCCAACCCTTGGTTGGGTTACTATAATAGCTTTGATTCGTAGACACTCAAACTGTAGGATAGTGTCGTTGATCACGAAATATAAAAAAGATACACATATTGAAGCATCGAAATTGTGACGCTGCTTGGAAGTGGTGTCACATGAAAATGTAGTGAATTATAGTTTTTAGTTCTTTATAGTGTAGTTACCACTAATTTAACATTTAATTTTGTTTTATGATGTTTAAAATCTATTAGAAAGCATGATTACCAATGTTAGTAACAGGTTGGAATAGCCTACACGGGAGGTGATGATTGGGAGAAGTAAAATCCTAACCTTCAAACGAATGGAAGGTGAATGGATTCACCAATCTTGGGCCATACATACAGGGTTGACCGTTCAATGCTCGAATCATGATTTCCTCAACAAGATACTCATCGGTTGCTTCTATCAAGTTCTCATCCCCAGACCAAAAGGTTTGTTCATTGTCTTATTCCAGGAGGTCTAGGTTGGTAGCCATATGTACTAGTAGTATTACTGCTTGATGACATGGCTAAGATGAACTTAGATATGGAAAAAGACTTCATGATGGCCACAATAATAACCCATATGGAAGATGTAGGACAAAGATGACATAGGTTGAAGCCCAATGAAACAAGAAGGATAAATATATTCCCCCTCATGAGTAATAAAACCTCAAAAATGTTGAGGCAAGACCGATTGAGGAAATGATTTCAACCATTATACTAAAGGTCACTAAACTGGACGAAGCACTGGAAGAACTTAAAGGAGACATCGAAGGGAAAAAACGGGCTACTTGCTCTCACTCCAGAGTTGTCCATGTGCTTGCAAAATATCATGGGTCAAGAGTTGTTACTTCTCCACTCGCAAGAAAGTACAGAATCACATGGTGGTGGTGTAGCAACCTACAAAATTGGAGCATAACAAAGCAACTTGCGTCATGCCACGACCTTAACTAAGGTGGTATTTCAGAGGAAAACCCAAAACCAATTACTTGCTCTTTTTTTGGGTATCTTGAGAAAAACAGTTTGTGTAGGTTGTGAAATTTTTTTGAGGAGAGGTGCTTGAAATAATGCAAAGGGATGGTGAACATGTCCTTTTGGTGGAATGTCGATAGATTTACCGCAACTAATCAATCCACGTCATTTGAATCTATGCACCCGAAGGGTTATGTTTGTAAAAATCGGTGGGAATGATAATTTTTATCGCAGATTCGCCATCCAAGTATGCGATCTCGACAAAGACTGCCAATGCAACTTTCACAAAAGACATTAATCCTGTTAAATTTAGTGACAAAATAGACACTCAGTGCTTCGGTGAGACATTAAGAGAGATAAGTTAATATCTCCAAATGAGCAGAATACGAATGGTCAAAAGAACAAGGTTTAAAAGTTCTACTTCACACTTTTCTTTCAGTTTTTCCATTTAACAAAATCA
Source organism: Solanum pennellii (assembly GCF_001406875.1). NCBI lineage: Eukaryota > Viridiplantae > Streptophyta > Magnoliopsida > Solanales > Solanaceae > Solanum > Solanum pennellii. The sequence continues at coordinate 26,636,287 of NC_028637.1, read as the reverse complement.
CACTTTCACGCTGGTTGTTTTATTTCTTGCACCCTTTAGTATTTTTTGTGTCGGATTGTTCTTGAACTTGGATCACATTGCTGCCTAGAACGCCATTATAGTTTAATTCAATACCAATGGTTAGTAATCGAACACTGCAATTATTTTATCAAAAGTTGTACTCATTGCGGTAGTGATTAATAGTGTTAAGTTTTTGTTAAATCTCTGAGTGATGGGATAGCAATTTTTGTCAATTTTTACTCATTATTTTGTGTGTAATTTGTAAAAGCCCATTCGAATGTATTGTTATCTAAACTGTTTGTGTTTTTGGCGGAAATACTAGGGATATTTGTCTATAATTGATATTGAAAAGGTGTAAGTCGCATTGTCAATGGATTGCGGGGGAGAACATGAAAAGATGACCTAAAATAGGCACGTTTGGATGTTTGGAGAGTTAATAGCAGCTCGCGGAACTGCTCAGCGGCTCGCCTAATATCAATGTTTCACCTTTAGATTAATATCTTATGTATTCACTTATTTGTAATTTCAGACCGTCAAATTGAATTATGAATTGCACTCGGCGGTACACCAAAATATTTATTTCTCCCTTTGTCTACAACCTTTCATCATCTACGCATCTCTATAATGAAGACCATACAAGAATAACCTCAATACAATTTTGTTTGGTAAAGTGACTCTATTGTTAGAATCTCCCTATCCTCATTTCGTAACTATTGCCTAACTTGTCATCAAAATTTTTATAGAAATGGATAGACCAAAGGCCGGACAGACAAATGATCTACCTAGGAACATAAGACGAGGAAAAGAGAGAAGAGCTAGCTATACAGAGGAATTACACCAAGGAAACTAGGGACAAAAGATGAATTCTCGTCGACCTTAATATTCCCTCATGGGCACGAGGGTTTATTAATGCGATACATGCCTTCAAGGCAGGGCATGAGATAGACAATATGATTTCAACTAATATTGTTGTTGAGGCCAGGGTAGCTGAAAACAGTGGTGAAGCTCAGAGTAGCAAACACTTCAGGAGCAGTTGTCCTGTTTTGGGAAGACACTTCGACTGCTCATACCCAGACTGATGAAGAAGAGGCATGAAAAGGATCTCCCTCTAACTTTCTCTTTTGTTTGTTTATCTTAATTAAAATCTTGGATATTGTCATCACTTGCATTTGAGGACAAACACTTGTTATGATGGGGCGAGATCCAACTTTGTTTTGTTGAATCTGAATAGGTATTTTACGTGTTTTGATACATGTTTGGGTTTTTTGTTCAAATTATGTTTTAAAAGTTGCTTCCGCAAATGTTTGACCTCATGGATATCTTTTGGGTCCTAATTCATAATATTCATTATTTACCCTTTCAAAAAAATTTCACTTTTGAAATTTTAGCCACCTCTTGTGTTTAAAGTGATTGTTCTTGTACAAATTTGAGTCTTGTTTTATTTTTATCAATACTGATGACTTGAAAAGTTTGCTCAATCGAAAAAATATGAATGTGCGGATATAACGAGAAGTAATGACGTTACATAGACAATATGTGAACTCTGTGCATCTCGTTGTAATTAGTTAATTATGGAATTGATTCTTTTTCAATGACCATAGCACACTAGCGAAAGTGTGTTTTCTTGTTTGACTTAAGTGTGACTGCCTTGTGTAATGAGCTTTCCTTGAACATTGCTTTAATAAACCCTAGATTTTTCCTAGTTAGTCTAAAGGATTTAGAAAGGTATCTTCCTGACATGATCTTAGTCAATTTTTAAGAGTGTGAACAAACTTTGACATATACCTCTTTTGTGGCCTACCCGTGAGTGTGTGAACTCTTTTGAACACCCTTTGAGCCTTATATTTTCCTTGGGAAAACCTTAATTAATCCTAAACGTTACGTCATCCACTACCTGTAATCATTTTTGAGATGTGATAGAAGTAAATATCCAACATAGGCCAAAAGCCTAAGTTGGGGGTGTGGTGAGAAGTGCAAGAAGAGGTAAAGAGGTGAAAGAGAAGTCTTGCAAACCCGTGGTATTGCAAAGAAAGGGAAACCCTCCATACAAAAAAGAAGGAAAGGAGAAAAAAATGAAAAAGAAGAAGAAAAGACATGAAATAAAAGCACGGGATGAAAAGAAATAGGGTTTCAAAGCAATCCATGAAAGGAAGTAACAGATGACATAGAAGAATTTTACCAAGGATTGAGGAAGGAAGATAGGGGATAGCTTAAAGAAATTATGTCTCATTAGGAAAAAGTCAATGAGCCCAAATGCCCATACCTTTACATTAAGCCCCGTTACAAGCCTTTGAAAGACCTTTTTACTCTTTAGCAAATCTAACCGAAGGTCAATTAGAAAATAAGGGAAAAAATATAGGTAAAATCATGCATTGCGCTTTTCTTTGTGAGTGTGAGTACTGTATCAGATTCCTGATCCTAAGTTGATAAATCTACATGTGTCAAAATGGAATCTATGTTTAGCTTTAACGTGTACTAGTAGCAAGTATTCGGAGCTCATGAATCTTTCGTAATGATATGTAACAACTTAAACCTTTGAGTATAGAATTGAGCTATGCATGAGTAGTTTGAGTCATGTTGTGTACATTCATGATTGAATTTTGCGTAGAACTATTTGCGATATCCTATTCAAACTGGTGAACTAAAGTTTTACTTGAGAACAATCAAATATTTAAGTTGGGGGTGTTGATGAGTCCTCAAATTTGACTCATCTAGGGTCGTATTTAATGCAAATAGTTTCTTAAATTATGTATTTTATCTCGATATTTCATAAAAACCTTTAAGTTTCAGGAATTTGAGGATTTGGTAGGAGCATGGACACTTAGGTGCAAAACGGAAGCAAAGAGCTGAAGATACAAAGTACGCATCACCATGCACACTTGGGGATACGCCATTTAGCGGAGTTCCATCTTCAGTAACAGCAAGTGAGCCATGAAGGTAGTTGATCAAAAGGAGACAAAAAGGAGCAGTCAATGCTTCACCGAATAGTTCCATGAAAGACAATTATTTTTTCCAATATTACAGCATGTACGGATGAAAAGGCAAGACACATATGGCGAAGAACCAGAAAAAGGGTGATTCGTTGAATCACGGCTAAAGACGCTGAATGGATCTACTAGCACTAAATATGAAGCCTATAAATACTAAACTCTTTTGTTATTTGAGGAGTGTTTTTGGAAAGAATTAGAGAGTTAAACATTCGACACTTAATATTTTATTTCAGAAACTTTGTTCTTAAGTTTTCTCTCAACTTTGGAGAGGGTTTTGAGGAAGCGTGAAGAATCTCCTTCCAATCTTGCAGCTGATTCTTCTCCATTTACCTTCCTTTGCCATTTGTAAGGTTTAATCTATTAGAGCCATTTGATACCTTTATCATTTTAAGTGTATTTTGATTATTGCTTGGTGTGTGGCAAAAAACCCCCCATTCTTAGGATTTGATTTAGAAAATATGTGTTGATATTATTGTTGGGTCTTTTTTGATGATATGATTAGATACAATTTAATGGTGATTTCACCAAATATTTGTGGTCTGATTTAATGGGTTTGTATTTTCAAATACAAAACAACCCATGAGTTTTCGGCTTGCCCGAGAGGGAGATCGCGAAACCAAGACCACAAGACTGATGGCCTAAGGAGTTGTTCAATATAAGGTTTATCCCTAGAGGGTGAGACCTTCTCCCATATCCGAGAACCTTCTATTAAAAAGAAAGGGTATGGGTAAGGCGTAGGCTTGTTAGTTTAGACGAGTGAGTGTCTGAGAGAAACCCATTTTATACAGGTTAAGTTGCCCGAGAGGAAATTTGCTTTCACCGAAACCTTAGAATAGTCAACATTGTTTTGCGAATTTTACTTTCAAAAGCATGCACCCATTAGTTTGTGTCAACATATGTTGTGGTCACAATCCAAGACCTCTCCCTCATGCTTGTTTTCTCTTCTATTTTTGCTATTCTACTACTTGTAAGAAACCTTTTCATTAGATTTGGCACTTTGGTGTCACCAATTTAAATTCTTTTGTTTTATTATTCGAAAATTTCTTAAACTATAACTATTAAGAATGAAAATCTAAGTAGCTACTACTTTCACTATCACTTCCTTGGACACGATCCCAACCTTTTGTTGGGTTACTTTACTAGCAGCTTCGATTCGTAGACACTCAAACAATAGGTTAGTGTAGTTGATCACGAAATATTAATAGATACCCATATTGAAGAATCAGTACCTCCTTGAGATGTGGTCCTTAGTACCAATACTCTATTTACGTATAATAAATGCAAGGTCGCCCATACAATGTTTCTACATTGACATGTGGAATATTGGATAGACCATTTCTAACTTTGACGGTAACTATAACTCATAAGCTACATTGTCAATTCTCTTTGATATTATGTAAAGAAAAATATATCAGGGACCAAGTTTTTCCTTCTTAACTAATTTCATAAAACCCTTCATGGGTGAAACATTCAAGTAAACCCAATCATCCACCTCAAACTCCAAGTATCTCCTCCTAACATATTTATAGGATTTTTGATGACTTTGCATTGTTTTTAGCCTTTCTTGAATGAGCTTCACTTGCTTCAAGCTTGAAGAACCAAGTATGGTTTTATCAACCAAGCTTCACCAACCTCAAACCATCCAATAGTAGATCTACATCTTCTGTCATTAAAGAGCCTCACAAGGATCCATAGGGACTTTAGAGTGATACCTATAGTTGTTAGTACACTCTATGAGAGGTAAGTGATCATCCCAATTACCCTTGAAATCTGTCATACGGGCCCTCAACATAGCCTCTAAATTTCTGAATCATATACTCTTCCTGATCATCATTTTGCGGATGAACTAAGTACGAAGGTTCACATACCCATCCCTTTCAAAAAAGACTTCAAAATTTGTGTGGTGAACTGTGCAACTCTATCTGAAATGATAGAATCCAAAACTCCATAAAGTCTGACTATCTCTTTAATAAACAATATGGCATAATATTTTCTTTAATAAGTAGTCGTTACCGGTAAGAAATGGGCTGATTTAGTCATGTGATCTACAATAACCCAATTGAATCATGTTGTATGCGAGATAGCAACAAACTAGTAATGAAATACATGTTAATCTTTTCCCACTCTCATTATAGAAGGTGTAGTTTGAACCGTACTGTCAAGATGTTGGTGTTCCGCCTTTACTTCTTGGCGATTCAGACACTTAGCAAAGATCTCTACAATACACCTCCTTATACTACTTCAGCAATAGACTTATCTCAAGTCAAGGTAAATTTTTACGGACCCAGGATGGATCAAATATCTGGTGCTATGAGCTTCCTCCTTGGTCCTCTCTTGGATTTCATACAGCTTTGGTACACACAATATACCTTTATACCTAAACACTCCATCAATCTCTTGTTTAAAAGCCATTAGTTTTTTGTTATGCACATTTTCTTGCAATTCAAAAAATATAGGGTCTTGGTCTTTTTTCTACTTCAGTTCAGATACTGCTGTTGATTCAGCTCCATGCATAACCACAACTCTACCTTCATTGGAATACAAAAATCATACTCCCAATCGTGCAAGTCTATGCACATGTTTGACTAATTTCTCTTGCCTTACCTGGGTGATAGAGAATACTTATGTCATAATCCTTGAAGAACTCTAAGCATCACCTTTGTTTAATATTGAGATCTTAATGATTGATTTCACACTGAAGACTCTTTGGATCTGTTAATACATAAACATAAACACCTTAGAGATAGTGACACCATATCTTTAAAGTAAACTCTACTACAGCAAACTCGATATCATGAGTTAGGTAAATCTTCTCTTGAATCATAAGAAGCATAGAGGCATAAGCTATAAATTTACCATTCTGCATCAATACATAACCCAATCCAACTCTAGACGCATCATAATACACAACAAAGCATTGTCTACCCTCTAGTAAGATCAACATTGTGCAGTAATCAACAACGTTTCCAATTCCTAAAATTTTTCATCAAAAGTTTCAGACTGTTGAAAATTTATTGTATTCTAAGTCAACTTTTTTAATGGGGACGAAGTAGATAAGAACACCTCTACAAACCTTCTATAATAAACATCCATTCCAAGGAACTTCTTATGTTTGTTAGAAATGTGGGTTCGGCCCAGTTCTATACTACTTTAGTCTACTAATTGGCAAATCGAATCCCTTTACTAGAAATAATGTGGCCTAATAATTCCACTAACTAAAGAAAAAACTCACACTTGGAAAATTCTACATACAACTCTCTATCTTTGAGAGTTTGGAGAACTACTCTGAGATGACTAGCATGATCCTCCTTATTCGTCAAATAAATAAGAATGTCATCAATAAACACGATAACAAACATATGAAGATATAGTTTAAACACAATGCTCATAAGGTTCATAAATGCTGTGGGAGCATGAATCAAACCAAAAGACACAACTAGAAACTCAAAATGACCATAGTGGATCCTGAACATTGTCTTCGGGGTGTCACTTTCTATTACTCTCAATTTATTATAGCCAAATTTGATGTCTATCTTAGAATATCAAATGGCAACCTGAAGTTGATTGAAAAGATTGTCAATTCTCGAAAGGGGATATTAATTCTCTATAGTAACCTTATTCAATTGGGAGTAATTAATACACATCCTAAGATCATATTTCTTCCTCACAAATAAGATCAGAGCACCCCAACATGAGACAGTCTGTTGAATAAAAACTTTATCAATATGATATTTCAATTTATTTTAGAATCTTTCAACTCAGCTGGAGCCATTCTATATGGTGGAATGGAGACAGGTTAAGTATCAGGAAGAATATCTATGCTTTAGTCTATTTATTTCTCATGAGGAACTCCAAAAGGATCGTCTGGAAACTAACACACAACTGTATATTACTAAACTCATTAACTCAGATAAGTGATAGATGCACCCAGTGGAAACTAAATTTCTGGCTTTAATATACAATATAAATCAACCCTTAAGCACTACTGAAGTACTCCTCCACTCTATAGTGGCTCATTAGGAAAGCTGAACTTAACTACTCGAGTTCTATAATCAACCGAGGCAGAAAAATCATGATGGTAGTCCATACCTTAAATAACATCAAAGTCCACCATGTCTAACTCTACTAAGTCATTCATGGTGTCCTTGTGATTGATAGAGATGGTACAATCACGATATAGTCTCTTAGTTAGAACAGACTCACCAATAGGTATGGAAACACCGATGGGCTCAAGAAGTTTCTTGGGAAGAATATCAAAACCCATAGATATATACTCGCACCTGGATTTAACAATGTATCTATATCAAAAGTAAAGCCTTTGATCATACTAGTGACAACATCGGGAGAATTATCTTTCTCTTGGCAGCTGATGATAGCATATAGATTGTTTTCTCCTCTGCATGTCCCTTAAGTACTTCTTATAAGTGTAACTTGTGTACCGGGGCCGCTGAAGAAGATTGGGATCTATTTGCGCCATTACCATTATAATATTTGTTCTTAGGGAACTCTCTCATGAAATAATTCGGAAAGAGTCAAATCTGGAATTTTACATTTATGCTTAAGTTGTGAGTTTTTGGTCAACTATAAATGGTCATAACATTCAACACATTATGAATATCAAATAAAAGGTCTTAGAATACTCTATCTAACGCCACACATTTTCTAATTTTGAGTTCAGGTGAGGGAGATATGCCCATTTAAAGTTAGGTTGTCGAGTTAGGGAAAGTTACCGCATTAATTAGTGGTAATTTGGTCTTTTTCTTTTCCAATCAGATCAAAACATTATTAGTAATATTTTGGGGTAAACTCTTATTTGATTTAGATTACAAATAATAAATTACGTATAGGGTTTTGAGAGGCATTCAAGAAGAGGAGAAAATAGAAAAGGTTCAAGGCATTCGTCAAAATTTGGGAGATCTGTTGAGGAATTTCGCCAAATCAAGGTATGTAAGTTTTCATAATGTTGGGTTCGTTCACGCACACTCCAATCATCATTTACCTATTCGAATTCGTCCATAAAAAGCAATGATGAATTAAGTTCTTAATGAGTGTTCTTGAAGTGTTGCTCTCCATTCTTGAATGTTGATGTTTGGTTGAGTTTTTGAGGCAAGAATCTTGTTAATATGTGAGTTGATTGATAGTTCTTAGTTGACTTTTGCTGATTGTTCTAGGTTACAAGAATGCAATGTTCTTACCTTAGAATTTCAATTAATATGAGATTAATAGAGTTTGGTAGAGGAAGAAAATATTGGGCACACAATAGGTGCTAGCTCCGCGTACGGACATGCCCCTTACTACATCAAAAATTATTTCGCGACCAAGTGTTTTAATTCATATATGTGTTTTACTCTTTGCATCGACAATGTTTTTTTTCTCTTTTCTTATGACTTAACATCTAAAGCACATTAAATAATTTGCAAGATCCTTTATATCATAAATCATAACGCTTTCATAATTAAATTTCAATATAGAGTTAAACCTCAAGTTTGAGAGAGTATTTCGAGTCCTTCTGAGAAGTCTTTTAGAATCCTTTAAAATTTTTTTATTAATTGAGTACTTGAGTTGAGAAAGAATAAAGTTGCTTTCATTTCTTTAAATGAACATATGAGAACTAAGTATTCCTAAGAGTAATTTTCATTAATTTAAGAAAAGAGAAAATACCAATTTCCAAAAGAGTTTATGAGGAGTTTTGAGTACTATATCTTTTAAGAGAAACATTTTTAGTAATAATATCAAAATTGAGGAATAGGAATTTTTTTAAAAAAAAACATGTGAGATATGTTATATTTTGGGAGTAGTATTGAGTATTGTTATGTGGAAGAGTTCTAACAACTCACCGCCCCCATAAACCATGTAACAATGTGGGTGGAAAGGGTCATACTTTATAGATAATTCCTTATTTATTTTAAAGAATTAGTCAATCAAATTAGTGGAGGATTTATATATATCAGAAAGGTATATGATAGTTCTTGTAGTGTGACGAGACATTGTATAATCAGAGAGCTCATAGTAATGGTTTTCAGTTAGCAAATCTCCCAAACCAAGTTGATTTTTTTATTTTTACAAACAAATATATTATATTAAATTTTCCAATACATTTAGGTGTTATATACTAAATTAAAACCTTTAATTTATATCGCATTATTGTTATTACTTTTATATTGAAATGAGTTGAGATTGAGTTGAGGTTAAGTTGATGTTAAGTTGGAGTTGAGTTGATATGATTTAAGATGTTTCTTCATATCCAGTTCAATCTTATGTTGTGTTTTAGATTTTCCCTTGCATACGCATACATTTTATGTGTTGAGATCATTTTGCCTGTATAATTCATGATTCAGATACAGGTAATGAGGATCATTAACAAGCATTTCATTGATCTAGTTGAGTTTCAGAGTTGTTTCATGAGCCTCCTTACTTACGAAGGTTCGTCATTTATGTTTCATCATTTCATTTTTTCACTAGAATGACATGGGTCTTTTTCCCGACGTCCATCGCAGTTAGGAGAGGCATCATAGATAGATAGATAGTAGTAGTTCATGGGTCTTGTTGATTTCACTTTTTATGTTCTAGACTTGAATTGCCCTTGAGGCAAGATTGAATGTTTAATTATAAATATTCTAAGTTTAAATTTTGAGATATTTGAGTTAAGTTTATCTTTTGAGTTATTCTATGTTTACTAAGTCTTCCTCTAAGAGTTGAGCTTGTCCAAGGGTTTGCTTGGGGCAAGCAATGGTTTTCAGGTGTTGGTCAGGTCTAGAGTGTATGTTCGGGCTATGAGAAACATGGTATCATATACATAGTTCATGAGTCCTAGGGTATCGATGATTCCATGTTTGTAGATTACTAATTATAGGTGTGAAGCGCGTCAAATTTATAATTAGGAGGTTGCGATATTTACGAACTATCGAGCTTCTTTCATAATTTTTTCTGTGATAGAGTTCAACGCTATAAAACTTTTTTCTAATTTGTTCTTGCGCGTATACTTTAGATCATGCCTCCACGAAGAGTTGTCTCAGGTCCTCATGTTATATGGAATGTTAATCATATGGATCAAGTGGTACCCAATATGCTAGAAGTGCAACCCCAAGGATAGGTCACGAATGCTGAGTTTTGGGATGTCGTTTGATGTTGATTCAAGTGGTAGACCAAATTTGTTAGTAGAGAGGGGATCGAGAGGATGTGGCTGATACATCCAGAATCTATGAGTACTTAAGGATGAATCCTCTAGACTTGACCGGTTCAAGTGTCACTCAGTATATGTAAAACTTAGTGGAAGATTTATAGAAGGTGTGTGAGTTTATGCATTCTTTTAAGTCAAAGCGAGTTAAGGGAGGTAATGGTAAGGGAATTCCTCACTCTAAAGAACGAATATGTGAGTGTCACACTGCAAGGCTACCCACTTGACGTAACACAGGACCTAGGATCATGAGTAACCCCAAGCTAACCCTGTACACACATATTATAAGCGTACATAAAGTTTTACGAAAATAAGAAATACTATGCAGAAGATTAAAACCATAATCAAAATGAAATTAGGGCGAATACCTAATGTTGTTTGAATAACATACTGAATAGGAGTTTACAACAGTAGTTTATAACTCCAAATACTAGAAAAACTTTTATCGATGTCCAAATAAAAGTCTTTGACAGTCTAGAGATGTTGTGACATGTCCCCAAATAAGTTTAGAAAAAGTTAAACAAAAAATAGTGAAAATTAAAAAAAACATGTTTATCATCCTCGGAGAATGAGGACTCAGCACTGATATTGCTCAGCTGGAGATCACGAACAAATTTATGTGTGATCTGAATGCTGAGGACCTGAATCTCTATCACGAGAAGATGTAGCGCAGAGTATGCATCAGTACTTGAAAGGTATTGAGCATGCAAGATAGGATAAAGTTGAACAGTATATACATAACTGGAATAAAGCATGCTGAGAAATCATATAAGATGAACATGGTGAATATACTAAACATACCAAAAATGAACTAATGTAAAAGTAATGAGCAAGTACATAATATGTATAAACTTAATACTGAGATATAACTGGTAACTTTGTCAATATACTAGAATTTGACTATGGGAGCTACTAATAACTGAAATTAAATCACATGAACTAAAAATAGAGTCAGATGTATACACTCTATCGTAGGACACAATATACCTTAATATGGATCTAAAGGCATGACTGACGTGATCACTAAATATGATGCCAATACAAGGAACTTAATCTACGTGGGCATGTAATTGTGGGACTATGGTTTATGAGGGTGATTGACCCTAGTCCACTCGGTACTAAGCGTACTCCTCATTAGAATGTAATCGATTGAACATTACTTAATATAAACTTGATAGCTCAAGATTCTTACATGCTAGATTATACTTATATATATATATATATATATATA